>NW_015391672.1:11770-23308 GCF_001527695.2 Protobothrops mucrosquamatus | reverse complement strand
TCTTGGCACAAGAGAAGCGAGCACTCCGTAAAGCCAGAGCTGCAAATGCTGAAGCAACAGTGTCCACATTTCTCTGTTCAGTATGTGGCAGAACATTCCGTGCTAACATCGGTCTCATCAGCCATCTACGGACACACCGCTGATGGCCCACAATCCATAAGATGTCAAGGTCTTCATCGAAATCGATGGACGAACAACATATTCTGCTACAGACATCTTGACCACCCAGCGTAGACCAATCTGGGAGGCAAGGAGGTGTCATCACAGTTGAGTTGGATTCCTGCCGATAGGATGGACCTCCTTGATCTGTCCCCAGGAAAAACGTGTGCAGCTTCCAAGGATTTTCCAGTCCTCTCTTTGACCTCCGTCCTCCACCTGACCCGTTGTTTCCTCAACCTTAGCAAGCATGGTTGAGTTTTTCTAGTCCAACCGTAATTCCTGAATCTCTCCCTGGAGCTGCCCATGGCACAGTTGCTGTGAAATATTAACCCACTTCCCTTTGAGCCCCAAATCTTCCCCCTTTTCGTAGTGGGAGGGCTCTCAGCTTCCATCCAGTCTGGTTTCATGGTGGATTTATGGAGCGGGGTGGTCTGGATGTCCCTCTGTCAAGTTGGATCTCTTGAGGGACCATCAGGTCACACCTGAAGACACCAAGCCAGCATCTTCCAAAGGCATCTGGTGGTTGAACCGTTGGTCAGAGGCATCTGTGGGGGTTCTCAGCTTCCATCCAATAGGGCTTCGTGGTTGATGGGTGGGGTGGGGTGGTCTCTGTGTCCCTCCACCCAGTTGGATTGCCTTGTTCTGCCATGTATCTCTGGCAAATGGTCCAGCCACTTTCTGAAGATGCTGGCTTGGCCTTTCTGCATGTGACATGGTTGATCTCCAAGAAGGAAGCTCGTGAGAAGCCATGCCAGTGCAGTGGGGAGGGAGGTGGAGGAAACTCCACGATTCCCCTCTAGAAGCAAACATTGAATGAAAAGACAGACTGGGGTGACATGATCGCCGTCTTCCGATGCTTGAGGGGCTGCCCCAAAGAAGAGGGGGACCCCCTATTCTCCCAAGCACCCAGAAGGCAGGAGAAGAAGCAACGGATGGAAACCAATCAGGGAGAGAACCAGCCTGGAACTAAGGAGAGGTTTCCTAACAGCAAGAAACAATTAACCAGTGGAACTGCTTGCCTCCAGAAGTCGTGGGGTGCTCCATCACTGGAGGTTTCTAAGAAGACATTGGACAGCCCTTTGTCCAGAATAGTATAAGGTCTCCTGGTTAAGCAGGGGGATGGACTAGAAGACCTCCAAGGTCCTTTCCAACACTGTTATTCTGTTATTCCAGAATGGAAGGATGGGATGGAAAGGCTGTTCTTTGCCTTGCAAAGGTGAATTTTCTGGCCCGTCCTTACAATATGCTCAGAAAAGTCCAACTGGGCAGCTACAGCAGTATGACCCACATAGAACATGGGGGGAGCTTTGATCTCCTGGTTGTGGAGGTCACTTCAGGCCTTCTTGACTTACAACCGTTCATTTAGTTGGGCAAGAAAACAACCAAGCTCAGAGAGCACCAAGGATCCCACAATTCTCCTCCTCCTCCTCCTCCTCCTCCTCCAAACTGACTCCTTTCTAGCACTGATGATGTTCCCTAGTTGGGCAAGAAAACAGCCAAGCTCAGAGAGCACCAAGGATCCCACAGTCCCTCCTCCTCCTCCTCCTCTTCTTCCTCCTCCCCCCTTCTAGCTCTGATAATATTACCTAGTTGGGTCATGAAAAAAATGACATAAGATCACTTTTCACACCACCGTTGCAGCACCCGATCAAAATTTGGACGCTTGGCAACCGGCTCGCAGTTACGACGGACGCAGCGTCCTGAGGTCACGTGATGTCCCCTTGGTGACCTCCTTGACCAGCAAAGTCACTGGGCAAGCCAGACTCACTTCACAACTTCGCAACTGCGGCAATAACCTTAACAACGGCGGCAGGAGCGGTCCTAAAAGGGCCCTAAGCTCGCTTTAACAACGGTCAGACCGAGCAGCAGAAAACTTGGGACTGTCTGTGCATCGCCAAGGCCAGGTGTAGGCAACCTTGGCTCTTTTATGACTGGTGGACTTCAACTCCCAGAATTCCTGAGCCAGGCATGCTGAGGGGAAAGGGAGAGGTTTCCAAGCTGAGCCATGTTGGCTCAGGAATTCTGGGAATTGAAGTCCGCGAGTCATAAAAGAGCCAAGGTTGCCTACCCCTGGCCTAGGCCTAGGCCCCTTCATGACTCGTGGACTTCAACTCCCAGAATTCCTGAGCCAGCATAGCTGGCTCAGGTATTCTGGGAGTTGAAGTCCAGGAGTCATAAAAGAGCCGAGGTTGCCTTCCCCTGGCCAAGGCTGTCGTGTAGCTAAAACCCGGGTTGCCCAACAAATGCTGATCAGCGACTTCGTAGCCTGGCTGGATCCAGGGAGCGCGTTTTCCCGGTTGTGAGCAGCCTGTCCTTTGCGTGGCTTTTCCATTCCGAGGGAGACAGACTAGCATCCTTTCCGTTTAACATTCCAGCTGCTTTTCCTGGCATTTCCCTTTTTAAAAATTTTTTTTTTAGAAAAACACTTTTTTTTCCTCCTTCCTCTCGTTAACCCCCTTCCAAAACTCAGCAGAAAGCTTTGTCTTGGGGCCGTGTCACAGATACCCAAGGTAGATCCTCAAATTACAGAGAAAGCTTTCTTGGTAATTTGGCACCTGCGGAATGTCAGAATAAAGCCCGTTTTGGTCGGAGAGGAGTTTTCCGGATGAAAGATGGAGACCTGGAAAAAGAAGAAGAAGAAGAAGAAGAAGAAGAAGAAGAAGAAGAAGAAGAAGAAGAAGAAGAAGAAGAAGAAGAGGAAGAGGAAGAGGAAGAGGAAGAGGAGGAGGAAGAGGAGGAGGAGGAAGAGGAAGAAGAGGAAGAATAAGAAGAGGAAAAAGAGGAAGAAGAGGAAGAGGAAGAAGAAGAAGAAACTGGGGTCTTTAGTTCCCTCTGAGCTTAGTGGTTTTCTTGTAGTAGATGTTTCATTACCCAGCTAGGTAACATCATCAGTGCTAGAAGGGGGGAGGAGGAGGAGGAGGAGGAGGAGGAGGAGGAGGAGGAAGAGGAGGAGGAGAAGAAGAAGAAGAAGAAGAAGAAGAAGAAGAAGAAGAAGAAGAAACAAGAAGGAATTGCGTGTCATTTTTTTCTGGGAAGAAATGTGGGGGGGGCAAGGGGGGGTTGGGTTCGGTTGCCCCCCACCCGAGAAGGTGACTAGTAGGAATTTTGCAGGGCTGGCTTGGAGTCCAACTCTATAAACCCCGAATTATGGCTTCTTGATGAGCTTAGCCCGATGGAATTTGGTGGAATGGTAAAATGAGCTATTTATTTGCGGAGGAATGTTTCGCGAGGTACAAATTGGCCCGTTGTGGTTTCAATCAATGTTCAGAAGAGTTAGCTTTTTTTTTTTTTAAAGGCTTAAAAATGAAAAACCAAAATGCAGTCTCCAAGAAAGCCTTGCTTGCTGCTGAGCTGGTCTCCGGGCCAGCTTGCTCGTTGCCAACTTCTTCCGAGTCTGTCCTTGGTGCTCCCTGAGCCCAACTAGGGAACATCATCAGTGCTAGAGAGGAGTCAGGTTGGAGGAGGAGGAGGAGGAGGAGGAGGAGGAGGAGGAAGAGGAGGAGGAGGAGGAGGAGGAGGAAGAGGAAGAGGAGGAGGCAGCGGCGGAGGAGGAGGACTGTGGGGTCCTGGGTGCTCTCTGAGCTGGGTTGTTTTCTTGAAGACGTTTCATGACCCAACTAGGGAACGTCATCAGTGCTAGAAGGGAATCAGGTTGGAGGAGGAGGAGGAGGAGGAGGACTGTGGTATCCTTGGTGCTCTCTGAGCTTGGTTGTTTTCTTGAAGACGTTTCATGACCCAACTAGGGAACATCCTCAGTGCTAGAAGGGAGTGGTGTCTGCTCTCAATTTATATTCTAGTGGCTTGCCCTGTCAGTGTTGGTAGGACGAGCAAGCCACTAGAACCGTGGTGGCCAACCTATGGCACGCGTGCCACAGGCGGCACATGGAGCCGTGTCTGGTGGCACGTGAGCCTTTGCTGGGCCGAGCTGCTCCCTCCTCCTCTCCGCGTATGCACAGCTCTCCACAAAGCTGTGCATGCGCCACGCCCACCCTGGCTACACCCACCCATGCTGCCACGACTACCGTAGCCACGCCCACTCAGTGGCCACGCCCCTGACATCCGGAGATGCATAAGTGGGTTTCGGGTAGCAGTTTGGGCACTCGGTCTCTAATAGGTTCGCCACCACTGCACTAGAATATACGTTGAGAGCAGGCCCCATACCCTGAGGAATTCTGGGAGTTGAAGTCCAGAAGTCTTAAAGTGGCCAAGGTTGAGGACCCCCGTGATTTGGAGGGTCTCAAGGTAATAAATCATCTGCTGGTCTTTTGTTTTCTTCCCAGGAAGAAGAGTTCATTGACTGGTGGAGCAAATTCTACGCCTCCACAGGGGAGCGAGAGAAATGTGGCACCTATTTGGAGAAAGGCTTCGACACCCTGAAGGTAAAAGCCTGGATAGCCTCTCCCTTTGAGGGGTGTGTGTGTGTGTGTGTGTGTGTGTGTGTGTGTGTGTGTGTGTGTGTGTGAGAGAGAGAGAGAGAGAGAGAGAGAGAGGAGAGTGGAGAGAGAGAAAGAAGAGAGAAAGAGAGAGAGGAGAGAGGAGAGAGAAGAGAGACAGAGGAGAGAGGAGAGAACAGAGAGAGGAGAGAAAGAAAGAAGAGAGAGGAGAGAGAGAAGAGAGACAGAGGAGGGAGAGGAGAGAGAGAAGAGAGAGAACAGAGAGAGGAGAGAAAGAAAGAAGAGAGAGAGAGAGAGAGAGAGAGAGAGAGAGAGAGAGAGAGAGAGAGATGAAAGCCATAGCTTTGGAGATGCAATTATCACCTCTGTAGTTCTTGCTAGGAATGTCTTGACCTCAGTCTAGGCCAGGGGTAGGCCACCTCGGCTCTTTTATGACTGGTGGACTTCAACTCCCAGAATTCCTGAGCCAGCCATGCTGAGGGGAAAGGGAGAGGTTTCCAAGCTGAGCCATGCTGGCTCAGGAATTCTGGGAGTTGAAGTCCACGAGTCATGAAGGGGCCTAGGCCTAGACCAGGGGTAGGCAACCTTGGGCTCTTTTATGACTCCTGGACTTCAACTCCCAGAATTCCTGAGCCAGCCATGCTGAGGAGAAAGGGAGAGGTCTCCAAGCTGAGCCATGCTGGCTCAGGAATTCTGGGAGTTGAAGTCCACCAATCATAAAAGAGCCAAGGTTGCCTACCCCTGGGCTAGCAAAATGAAATGCTTGGGTGGGCCCTGCTGGCTCTAAATATTAAGATGTCTTGGTCATCAACAGAGGTCACCGGCCTTCAGTTCTGGATCCAGCACCTGCAAGAAACCTACCCACCTCTGGCCACTTTCCACTTTCTCTCCTTCTTTCAGTTTGGACACTGCTACTTAGAGTTAATTAGTTCTGCTTAAATTATCTCCCTGGCGCGCCTTGGGACAATTTCCAAGGTGCCCTTGTATCTTGTGGGCGCAGCTCCTGGACATTGAGCTGCTCCACAGCCTTTGAAGACTGGAACAAAATGTTAGACAGAGTTGGACCTTTGGCTGATCCAGTTTTGATCCCTCTGTGCCTTCATTAAGGAAGGCTTGTACAAAAGCTCAGATAGATGCTGGTCCAGGTAAACGCTCTAGTAGATGCTGGACTTCATGTGCTCGTCACATCCACTCTTCCAGGGAACCTCTTTGCGTATCTCTCAGTGGCCTTCAAGAGCCATTGTGCGTTTTCCTGGAAAGGGCAACTGTGGGGAAACTGCCAGCTAGGCTGGAAGGAGAGGTTAGCCCAGTGGTGGCGAACCTATGGCACTCGGAGCCCTCTCTATGGGCACACGTACCGTCTCCCCAGCCCTGCCTACTCCCACGGCCCCCTCCTCACCAGCAGCCCCCCTGGAGGAGAGTTGCCCCTAGGCGCGGCCCACACGAAGCAACGGAGCCAAGGACATGGTAGCTGGGCAGTGGGGACAAGACTCTGCCCTTGCGCCCCGTTGCGCGCAGATGATCCTGCGGGGCACGGGCAGAGGGCATGGCTGCCATGGCGCTGCTGGGCTGCCTGAGTGATCTGTGGCGGGCCGTGGAGGTGGTGGGTGGCCCAGTGGGCAGGGCAGAGCGGTGACGGGGGTGGTGGGGCAGTTTTTGGGCACTCGGTCTCTAAAAGGTTCGCCATCACTGGGTCAGTCTTATACCTCTTGTGACTGTGTAAGGATTCCAAGCTAGGTCCTTGCTTGACTCCTCCTTCTAGCCTAGCTGTCAGGTTCCCCACAGCATTCAAGCCGGGAGATCTCCCTTCAAACCTCTCAGGAGAAGAAGAAATGAAATGCTTTCCATCCCCTTCTCTCCTCAGATCTACGAGACAGAGCTGGAGAACGTCGAAGACTTTGGAGGCCTTTCGGATTTCTGCCACACCTTTAAGTTGTCCCGCGGCAAAGCTCAGGATGATGGCGAAGACCCCACCATTGTCGGCGAATTCAAGGTTGGCCCATCTCCTTTTGGTTTGATGACCCTAGTGGATGGTCCCTTATATAGGAGCCAGCTGTGTGTGGCAGCAAAAAGCCAACGCAGTTCTAGATTGCATTAACGGAGGGAGAGAATCAAGACCACGTGAAGGGTTAATACCACTTTACAAGGCCTTGGTAAGGCCACGCTTGGAATCCTGCATCCAGGTTTGGTTGTCAGGATATAAACAGATGTAGGGACACTGGAACGAGTGCAGAGACGAGCAAAAAAAGAGGGTGCTGGGGGCTAAAATGTTTGAAGAACAGTTGCAGGAATTGGATGCATCTAGTTTAATGAAGTTCTAGTCCCGCCTTAGGCATGAAAGCCGGTTGGGTGACTTTGGGCCAATCACTCACTCTCAGCAAGCCCACTTCACAAGATTGTTGTTGTGGGGAAAATAGGGGGAGGAAAGAATATTATTGATGTTCATTGCCGTGAGTTGTTTCTATAAAATAATAAATGTGAGAAACTAAAGTAAACACTAAACTAAACAAAAAATAATAATATAAAATAATAAAATAAAATAAAATAAAATGAAATATAGGATAGAATAGAATAGAATAGAATTAGAGCAGAATAGAATAGAATAGAACAGAGTAGAGTATAGAATAGAATAGAATAGAATAGAGTAGAGTATAGAGTAGAGTAGAGTAGAGTAGAGTGGAGTGGAGTAGAGTAGAGTAGAGTAGAGTAGAGTAGAGTAGAGTAGAGTAGAGTAGAGTAGAGTAGAGTAGAGTAGAGTAGAGTAGAGTAGAATAAGAATAAGAATAAGAATAAGAATAAGAATAGAATAGAATAGAATAATAGAATAATAGAATGGAATAGAATAGAATAGAATAG
Organism: Protobothrops mucrosquamatus; assembly: GCF_001527695.2. Lineage (NCBI taxonomy): Eukaryota > Metazoa > Chordata > Lepidosauria > Squamata > Viperidae > Protobothrops > Protobothrops mucrosquamatus. The sequence continues at coordinate 15,899 of NW_015391672.1, read as the reverse complement.
AATTAGAGCAGAATAGAATAATAGAATAATAGAATAATAGAATAATAGAATAGAATAGAATAGAATAGAATTAGAGCAGAATAGAATAGAATAGAATAGAATAAATATTGGAATATAGAATAGAATAGAATAATAAAATAATGAAATGAAATAATAAAAAGTATGCAGGAGATATTACTCTCTGATGGAAGGCTGCCCTTGTAGCAGCTGTACCAAGGCAACCCCACCATGCTTCAGGAGTCCCTCTGCAACATCTGGACCACTCCTGGCTCCCAGCCTGGAACTGCCGGAGAGACCCCCGAGCAGCCGGTGTCGGGGTGGCAGACTCATGCCTCTCCTCCCCTTGCAGGGCTCCTTCAAGATCTACCCTCTGCCCGACGACCCCACGGTGCCGGTCCCTCCGCGCCAGTTCCACCAGCTTCCAGCCCGGGGCCCCCAGGAGTGTCTCCTGAGGGTTTACGTCATCCGGGCCTTCGATCTGCAGCCAAAGGATTCCAATGGAAAAGTAAGCTCAGGGATGGAGAATGGGGGTGGGGGGGCAGACTCTCCAGGGAGCAGAGTCCCCCTCCGGGAGAGAAGCTTCGGGACACGTCAAGGATCTGGGCAAAATTTCTCCGAGGGCGTCTCCTCAATTTCTCCACTTCTCCTTGGGAAGTTCTTGGCTTCTTCTTCGTTCGGATCGCAAGAAAGGATAGTATTCTATTTGTTTAGTTAAATTGTAATTTAGATTTGGAATGATCTGTTTTAGTCCTGTATTTGGTTCCGGAAAGCTCGGGGGGGGGGGGAAGGGGATTAGGGGTATTAAAACAAAATTGATGTATTCATATGTTATAGACAAATAATAATTGTACTGATAAGAGGAAATGCTCGGCTGGTACCCCAAGTTGCACTCGAGGAGGTGGTCAGGAAGATGTAGAAGTGGGAAGGAGGAAGGAGGAGAGGTTGTGGGCTAGAGGTAGGAAGGAAAGGTAAGTGGATGAGGGCGGAGGCAGGGCGGGGACTGCCGAGCGTTTCCGATAATGTATTGAGTTGGATTGTTTTTTTTCTTGGGTTTGTGTCATAAATGCATCATATTACTTATTGTTTAATTATAAAAATTAATAAAATTTTATTTAAAAAAAAAAAAAAGGATGCTGTCCCTGTGGNGGGCTAGAGGTAGGAAGGAAAGGTAAGTGGATGAGGGCGGAGGCAGGGCGGGGACTGCCGAGCGTTTCCGATAATGTATTGAGTTGGATTGTTTTTTTTCTTGGGTTTGTGTCATAAATGCATCATATTACTTATTGTTTAATTATAAAAATTAATAAAATTTTATTTAAAAAAAAAAAAAAGGATGCTGTCCCTGTGGCTCAGGGGACGTTGCTGCCCTTTGTGTCTACGGAGAGTCTCCACCATCCGTGTCCCAAGGATGCTTTTTCCAAAAGGCGACTGGACTCGCTTTTTTTTTCTTTTTCTTTGAAAACGTTTAGCTTCTCCTCCAAGAAGCTTCTTCCGTTCTGCGAAGCTTAAGAACGGAAGCTTTCCTTGAAATGTTTTCAAGGGGAAAAAACCTCCCCCCCCCCAAGAAAGTCCAGTTGCCTTTTGGAAAAAGCCCCTTTGGGACTTACGCACTTTAGTGGAGGGGTGGGTCATTCATAGCCCCCCCCCAGCCCTGTGTGGTCTTTATCTTCCCCGGCAAGCAATTAGATAATGGGGGGTGGGGGGGGAGAGCAGAGAGGGAGGGGGTGGTGAGGGTCTGTTTATTCTCAGTCGTAATGCAGGCCCCATCTATTGTCAGCATGTGGCCTACATCAGAATAGTTTTTATAGGTTCTCCTGCTTGAGCAGGGGGCTGGACTAGAAGACCTCCGAGGTCCCTTCCAGCTCTGTTCTGTTCTGTTCTGTTCTGTTCTGTTCTGTTCTGTTCTGGTCTGGTCTGGTCTATTCTATTCTATTCTATTCTATTCTATTCTATTCTATTCTATTCTATTCTATATTCCAATATTTATTCTATTCTATTCTATTCTATTCTATTCTATTCTATTCTATTCTATTCTATATTCCAATATTTATTCTATTCTACTCTACTCTACTCTACTCTACTCTACTCTACTCTACTCTACTCTACTCTACTCTACTCTACTCTACTCTACTCTGTAATTCTGTTCTACTGTATTGTATTGTATTGTATTGTATTCTATAATTCTATTCTATTCTATTCTATTCTATTCTATTCTACTCTACTCTACTCTACTCTACTCTACGCTACTCTACTCTACTCTATTCTGTAATTCTGTTCTACTGTATTGTATTGTATTCTATAATTCTATTCTGTTCTATTCTTATCATTATTCTGTTCTTTTCTATTCTATTCTATTCTATTCTATTCTATTTTATTCTATTCTACTCTATTCTACTCTACTCTACTCTACTCTACTCTATTCTGTAATTCTGTTCTATTGTATTGTATTGTATTGTATTGTATTGTATTGTATTCTATTCTATTCTATTCTATTCTATTCTATTCTATTCTATTCTATTCTATTCCTTCTATTCTATTCTATTCTTCCATATTCTATTCTATTCTATTCTATTCTACTCTACTCTATTCTTTTCTATTCTGTAATTCTGTTCTATTGTATTGTATTGTATTGTATTGTATTGTATTGTATTGTATTGTATTGTATTCTATTCTATTCTATTCTATTCTATTCTATTCTATTCTATTCTATTCTATTCTTCAATGTAGGTTCAGGTATGTAAAGTTCCTTAATTGGGTGACTCCCAGGTGGGGTTGGACTACTACTCCCATAGGCCTCCACTACCCCAGCCAACAGGAAGTTCAATGCATCCAGGGACCACCAAGTTGGGAAGGAAAGTTCTAGGGCAGGGTTGTCCAACCTCGGCCATCCTAAGACCTGTGGACTTCAACTCCCAGAGTTCTGGTGGAGAATTCTGGGCATGGAAGTCCACAGGTCTTAAAGTGGCCAAGGTTGGACGCTGTTGCGTTAGACCAGGCTGGCTGGAGAATTCTGGGAGTTGAAGTCCACACGTCTTAAAGTGGCCAAGGTTGGACCTCCCTCTTCTACGGCTTTCCTCGAAGTTCCTCTTTAGTTGCTCAGTCTATTTGCAGGAACCAGTAGAGGCAGCATGGTGTAGTGGTGAAGGCACAGGAGAAGACCCAAGGGGTGACCTGGGGTCCTCATTTATTCTCAAACCAGCCAATCTCCTAAGCTGGTCTTCTGAACGCTTCTGGTGGAGATATCTAAGGACCGTTTGCCTTCGCTGGCCCTTTCCTGACTCTTTCGTGGAACTATTGCAAAAGGTCCACCTTGACCCTCTCCCTTTCCTTCTCCCACCCAGTGTGACCCTTACGTGAAGATTTCTGTGGGGAAGAAGTCCCTTAATGACCAGGACAATTACATCCCCTGTACTCTGGAACCGGTCTTTGGAAAGTAAGTCTCCCCATAGGTCCCTGATAGGTTCCTTCCAGCCCTAAGACAGCAGGAGAAGGGGAAGAGGGCAGAGGAGGACGAGGAGGAGGAGGAGGAGGAGGAGGACTGTGGAGTCCCTGCTGGTCTCTGAGCTTGATTGTTTTCTTGCAGATATCTCATTACCCAGCTAGATAACACCATCAGGGTAGAATTGCTGAACCGTTGAAGCAATTCCGTATATTTATTTATTTATTTATTTATTTATTTATTTATTTATTTATTTATTTATTTATTTATTTATTTATTTTAATTTAATTTAATTTAATTTAATTTAATTTATATCCCGCCCTTCTCCTTGCGGACTCAGGGCGGCTAACAACCGGATAAAACACTAATCCCCAAAAACTACAAATTTAAAAACATAAGTAAAATCAAATATTAATAATTTGGTCAAATTAATTTAAAAATGGCTTTAAAACCCCATTAAAATTTTCCCCTAGGCCAGTCCTGCAAGCTGGAATAACCAAGTCTTAAGGGCGCGGCGGAAGGAAGGGAGATCAGGGATCACCCTGATCTCTGGGGGCAGCTCATTCCAGAGGGTGGGAGCTCCCACAGAGAAGGCCCTCCCCCTTGGGGTCGCCAGCCGGCACTGTCTGGCCGACGGCACCCTGAGGAGACCCACCCTGTGGGAGCGTACAGGCCGATGGGAGGTAATCTGTG
>NW_015391672.1:6389-9958 GCF_001527695.2 Protobothrops mucrosquamatus | reverse complement strand
CTGCCCAGACCTGGCAGGCAGTTGGACCGAGGACAACGCTTTGAGGTTCCTCTGCTTTATCGTCCTCTTTCTCCCCTTCCAGATCTGGACCCAACCAGTGGAGAGACCAGCAGCGCCCGACGCAACTCCTCCATCACTTCTCCTTGCAACACAGCGGCAAACCTCCTGTTTACAAGACTGACCAGATCGTCTTTGGAGATGAGGTGTTCCGCCTCTCGGATCTAGGTAAAAAAAAAACACACAGGCCCCACCCGTCTGCTTCCTTGTAGCTTCAGCGTGCCTGGCTGAGGAATTCTGGGAGTTGAAGTCCACAAGTCATCGAAGGGCCAAGTTGGAAGACCCCTGGTGTCCAGTCTCCTGCTTGAGCAGAAGGTTGGATTAGAGGACCCTTCCAACTCTGTTATTCTGTATATCAAGGGTGACAGAGTCTTCCAGCTTTCCAGCACCTCTTTTGGATCTCCCAACAGACAACCTTTGGGGTCTGGGTGGGCAGCAGAGAGGCCCTGTGTTTGTAAATTCTGGCCAGTAGAGAGAGACATTGTCCCATGGCTGGGCCATGGCAAGGACAGCCAAGAGGTCCCACATGGAACAGGCAGAAGAGACTTTGCCTTGCCGATGTCAACGCTGCTAATATTGAAATATTCTTGCTTTGACAAAATAGGCAGAACCGTCTGGTACTTTTAGAGTTAACTCAGTTGAGGGAGGGAGGAGAGAAAAGCCCTTGAAAGGGAATGGAAGAGAACCTTTGCCCTTCCAACTAATTGGAGAACGTAAATCGTGACAGCAAAATAAGGGAGGGGAAATGCCAGCAAAAATAACTGCTCGGTGGGTGGAGATTTCAGATCTTAGCATCCCTTTTTATCATGCCGTGCCGACAATTTGTCACATGAATAAAAAGACTTTTTAGGATAAAATGCCTGGAAGTTCTTTGAAGTGTTTCATTAGTCGGAGCCATGACAGCCGGATTCCCTATTTACGTTCATGCTTGCAGGCGTTTCCTGTTCATTTTGGATTGCGAGGTTGGATGGCTTCAGTCTTACTGCTGGGGGGGGGGGGGGGGGGGGAGGTGGGATTCCCAGAGGTCAGCCAAACTGCTGTGGTTATGGAAGTGATTCTTCAATCTGTAGAAGGCCCAAGAGCAAGGCGGGAGAAGGGTTTACTCACTGTGAGGGTTTAAAATAGAATAGAGCTGGAAGGGACCTTGGAGGTCTTCTAGTCCAGCCCCCTGCTCAAGCAGGAGAACCTATACCATTTAGACAAATGACTGTCTAGGCCAGGGGTAGGCAACCTTGGCTCTTTTATGACTCGTGGACTTCAACTCCCAGAATTCCTGAGCCAGCCATGCTGAGGGGAAAGGGAGAGGTTTCCAAGCTGAGTCATGCTGACTCAGGAATTCTGGGAGTTGAAGTCCACGAGTCATAAAAGAGCCAAGGTTGCCTACCTCTGGTCTAGCCTCTTCTTAAAAATCTCCAGTGATGGAGCGCCCACGATTTTTGGTGGCAAGCTGTTCCACTGGTGAATTGTCCTCACTGTTAGGAAGTTTCTCCTTAATTCCAGGTTGCTTCTCTCATTGGCCAGTTTCCAACCATTGTTTCTTGTCCTGCCTTCTGGTGCTTTGGAGAATAGAATAGAATAGAATAGAATAGAATAGAATAGAATAGAATAGAATAGAATAGAATAGAATAGAGCTGGAAGGGACCTTGGAGGTCTTCTAGTCCAGCCCCCCGCTCGAGCAGGAGAACCTATACCATCTCAGACAAGTGACTGTCCAGTCTCTTCTTAAAAACCTCCAGTGATAGAGTTTCCCATGATTTCTGGTGGCAAGCTGTTCCACTGGTTAATTGTCCTCACTGTCAGGAAGTTTCTCCTTAATTCTAGGTTGCTTCTCTCCTTGATCAATTTCCAACCATTGTTTCTCGTCCTTCCCTCTGGTGCTTTGGAGAATAACCTGACCCCCTCTTCCTTGTGGCAGCCCCTCAAATACTGGAATGCTGCTATCATGTCTCCCCTTCCAGTTGGGCCGATGGGTGAAATCTCTGCTTTTTCTCTTGGGTTCAGAGGAGACCAAGCCCCCAAACCCCCACCTGGGTCCCGTGGAGGAGCGGCTTGCCCTGCACGTCCTGCAGAAGCAAGGCCTGGTCCCTGAGCACGTGGAGATGAGGCCGCTGTACAGCTCTCTCCAGCCGGACATTGAACAGGTAAAGTTGGCAGGGAGAAGCTGGGGGCCTTGGAGAAGCTTCTGGGGTCTTTGCCTTTTTCAATCTCCAGGCTTCCAGTCAAGTATCCGGGCGATTTCTGCATCCTAGGCAACTTACTTCCTGGTGTAAAGGAGGCAACAGGCTGCTCTAAGCATGTGGATCAGGGGTAGTCAACCTTGGCTCTTTTATGACTGGTGGACTTCAACTCCCAGAATTCCTGAGCCAGCACAGCTGGCTCAGGAATTCTGGGAGTTGAAGTCCACGAGTCATAAAAGAGCCAAGGTTGACTACCCCTGATGTGGATGCTGGTGGCAGAGATTCCTAAATTTATAAATTTATATAAGTAGGTTAGAAATATTATATATCGTATGTCTCCAACAAAACGATGGATTAACAGCCCCCCAAATCTTTTCAGACTTACAGCAAACCTAAGAATTAATTAAACACTTTTATTTCAGATTGTAAACACACACAAAAGCCCACACACAAAACTCAATTGGCACAATGTAAACATAGCGATAATACCTACAGTTCAAACGAAGAAACGCAATCCACACCACTTGATTTAATGAACCCTTTCTCTGGGGTCAGCATGTACACACACCCACACACCCCAAGTGTCACATTAGAGATCAGCACCTACACACACTTCCACACCCCGGACAACTTGCCCTATCAACCAATCTCTCTGTACCCCATTTCCTCTGTAGCTGCCTCCATAGGCAAATCTCTATGCTTTGGGGAATAAATAAATCTCATTTCCTCACAGCTCTCTGGATTTCGCTTTTATTTATTCTTGTGCAAACTTGGCTTGAGTTTATCCTTCTGACACTATGTCCAGGCTTCACAAGTTCCCCCAGAGATAGCACTAGCAATAGCACTTAGACTTATATACCGCTTTATAACTTTCTCTAAGCAGTTTACAGAGTCAGCCTGTTGTCCCGCAACAATCTGAGTCCTCATTTTACTGACCTCGGAAGGGTGGAAGGCTGAGACAGCCTTGAGCTGGTCAGGATCGAACTCCCAGCAGTTGGCAGAGTTAGGCTGCAATGCTGCAGTCTCACCACTGCGCCACCACAGCTCATCTATCATCTATTATATATATATAATATACATATACATGGCATTACCCAGGATTTGAATTTTTAATGTAATTAGAGACAGATATATAGACAGCTGCATCATTAGCCACTTTAAACCCCTCCAATCCATACATGAAGCAAACTGACACCCACCATAAAGATGTGGCACGACCACGAACACGAAGCCAAACAACAGCAATGAAGCTCACCATCTCAAATCCCCCTGCAACTCAAACTAACCTGAGCACAACAAAGCCCCCACCCAAACAGAACACTCCCCCAGCCAATC
>NW_015391672.1:0-5897 GCF_001527695.2 Protobothrops mucrosquamatus | reverse complement strand
TAGATAGATAGATAGATAGATAGATAGATGATTGCTATTGCAATAGCACTTAGACTTATATACACAGTGCTTTTCAGCCCTCCCTAAGTGGTTTATAGAGTCAGCCTCTGGCCCCCAACCATCTGGGTCCTCATTTTACCGACCTCGGCAGGATGGAAGGCTGAGTCAGCCTTGAGCTGGTGAGAACTGAACCCCCAGCCGGCAGTCAGCAGAAGTAGCCTGCAGTGCTGTCTTCTAACCCCTGCGCCACCACGGCTCTTAGACAGGAAGACCCCAGAGAGGTTGGTGGTCTTCTACAGGGATTCCACGACAGACACCCCCATGTTAGTGCAGGGCGTGTGGGTTCCTGCATGCCGTCTGGCTATGAAGCCAGGAAGTTGCATTCCAGGACCAATCCTTCCCAAGAGACCCCTCTTCTCTGATTCCTGGCCTCCCCTTTCCTTACAGGGCAAACTTCAGCTCTGGGTGGACCTGTTTCCAAAATCGCTGGGGCCACCGGGGCCGCCGTTCAACGTGACCCCGCGGAGAGCCAAGAGGTAAGGACTCCCCCTCTCAAACTTTTCCATGCGCGTGCTTTTCCCCAGAGACCCATGTTTCTCCACCTGAACCCCATCTGGGCTGTTGTCTCCAGGTTCTACTTGCGTTGCATTGTCTGGAACGCCCAAGACGTCATCCTGGATGACCTCAGCATCACCGGTCAGAAAATGAGCGACATCTACGTGAAAGGGTAGGTAGCCCCAAGCTTCATCCTGACGAGGGTTCCTGTCCTCTTCTCACAGGTGGAGATCCTCCGTCATCCAGGTCATGGTGATCCCAGAGGTCTTTTTCCAAAGGGCAACTTTGGAAGATCTTGGGGTTTTCTTTCCCTTGAAGCTGAAGTTCTCGTCCAAGAACTGGATGAGAATGACAGTGTTAGCGCTGCGACAACTGAAAAGCTGTAGCCATTTTACCTTTTGCCTTCGTTGTTGTTTTGTTGTTGTTGTTGTTTGGTATTTTCAGATGGAGAAGGGGGGAGGGGGGAATGCTTGAGTTATTTCAGCTAGCCACAACCAGGGGGTAGGCAACCTTGGCTCTTTTATGACTCATGGACTTCAACTCCCAGAATTCCTGAGCCAGCATGGCTCAGCTTGGAAACCTCTCCCTTTCCCCTCAGCATGGCTGGCTCAGGAATTCTGGGAGTTGAAGTCCACCAGTCATGAAGGGGCCATAGTTCCCCCATGCTGGCTCAGGAATTCTGGGAGTTGAAGTCCACGAGTCAGGAAGCGACCTAGGCCTAGGCCAGCGGTAGGCAACCTCAGCTCTTTTATGACTCGTGGACTTCAACTCCCAGAATTCCTGAGCCAGCCACGCTGAGGGGAAAGGGAGAGGTTTCCAAACTGAGCCATGCTGGCTCAGGAATTCTGGGAGTTGAAGTCCATGAGTCATAAAAGAGCCAAGGTTGCCTACCTCTGGCCTAGGCTTAGGCCGCTTTATGACTGGTGGACTTCAACTCCCAGAATTCCTGAGCCAGCATGGCTCAGCTTGGAAACCTCTCCCTTTCCCCTCAGCATGGCTGGCTCAGGAATTCTGGAAGTTGAAGTCTGCGAGTCATGAAGGGGCCATAGTTCCCCCGTGCTGGCTCAGGAATTCTGGGAGTTGAAGTCCACGAGTCACAAAAGAGCCAAGGTTGCCTACCTCTGGCCTAGGCCTAGGTCGCTTTATGACTCCTGGACTTCAACTCCCAGAATTCCTGAGCCAGCATGGCTCAGCTTGGAAACTCTCCCTTTCCCCTCAGCATGGCTGGCTCAGGAATTCTGGGAGTTGAAGTCCATGAGTCATAAAAGAGCCAAGGTTGGTAGCTACCCCTGGCCACAACAATTGCAGCTGTGTGAGAATCAAGGTCAATGCTAGAAAATGTTTTGGCTGCTGAAAAGCTGGGAAGAGAGCCCGCGTTTTAGTATAATTGGTGATTGTGATTTATGACAGCCTTTCTTGGGTGGGAATTGCAACTTGTTACTTTGTGGCAGGGGGATGGAACTTTAGTCTTGGGTTCACCTATGTAAATGCCGATACTTTGTTTCCTAAATAAGGTAAGGTAAGATAAGGTAAGGTAAGGTAAGGTAAGGTAAGGTAAGGTAAGGTAAGATAAGATAAGATAAGATAAGATAAGATAAGATAAGATAAGATAAGATAAGATAACCTTTATTGTGATTTTTTTACTGTGGGCACAACGGCACACATCAAAAAATGAAATTTAGTTGCCCGCTCTCAAAGTGAAACACATACACCACACAAACCTAAAACATATTATATATAACATATGTATAGACCCACACCCCTACATATACGTAACAAATAAATATTAAATACTGTCCATCTTGAATATATAACGGAAGGAGGAAGCTTGAGAGTTCACAAAGTTAATGCTGTATGGAATGAAATTAAGGCTGAATCTGGATGTTCTGCTACGGATAATGTTCTTTGAGGAAGAAATCTTTGCCTTGAAGCTCTTTTAGTTGGTTCCATCTGTCGGAACCATGGCAGACAAACCCATTTGGGACAACTCTTTGACAAGCGGGCTCTCTTCCTCTTGATGTGGTGGCTGATGGGCCTGGTCTTCTTCTGTGGCTCGCAGGTGGCTGGTTGGTTATGAGGAGAACAAGCAGAAGACAGATGTGCACTACAGGTCTCTTGGCGGTGAAGGCAACTTCAACTGGAGGTTCATCTTCCCCTTTGATTATCTCCCTGCTGAGCAGGTCTGCTCTGTGGCGAAGAAGGTGAGCATCCAGAAAGGTCCAAATGACCTTTGCCAGAGGTCCACAGAAGTTCAGAAGATGCTGGGTCTGATGCTGACGGGTCTGGGGGAATCAGGCTCTCTAGGTCAGGGGTAGGCAACCTTGGCTCTTTTATGACTCGTGGACTTCAACTCCCAGAATTCCTGAGCCAGCATGGCTCAGCTTGGAAACCTCTCCCTTTCCCCTCAGCATGGCTGGCTCAGGAACTCTGGGAGTTGAGGTCCACGAGTCATAAAAGAGCCAAGGTTGACTACCCCTGCCCTAGATAGTAGGAGTGATAGCTTCCCAAGCAGTTATCCACTGGCAACTCGCTCTTTTTCCCATTTTATTTTGGCTCCCGTCCTTTTATTATGAGATGTAGTCGAATAAAAAAATATATCTTCACCCAAAGAGCGAAGCTGGGTTGGAATGTTACTTTGTGATGATCACCAAGTATGAAATTAGGGTGGTGATGCAAATTGCTGCACAAGTTGTTCCCTACACAATAGAAGATAATATTGGTAGCTGAGGGTTGAACTGTGGGGTCCTGGATGCTCTCTGAGCTTGGCTGTTTCCTTGTAGATGTTTCATGACCCAACTAGGTAACATCATCAGTGCTAGAAAGGAGTGGAGGGGGAGGAGGAGGAGGAGGAGGAGGAGGAAGAAGAAGAAGAAGAGTGGGGAGAGGAATAGGAGTAGGAAGAGGAGGAAGAGGAGGAGGACTGTGGGGTCCTGGATGCTCTCTGAGCTTGGCTGCTTCCTTGTAGATGTTTCATTGCCCAACTAGGTAACATCATCAGTGCTAGAAAGGAGTGGAGGAGGAGCAGGAGGAGGAAGGGGAGGGGGGACAGGAGGAGGAGGATGAAGAGGAGCAGGAAGAGGAGGAAGAGGAGGAGGACTGTGGGGTCCTTGGTGCTCTCTGAGCTGGGTGGTTTCCTTGCAGACATTTCATGACCCAACTAGGTAACATCCTCAGTGCTAGAAAGGAGTGGGGTTGCAGAGAGGAGGAAGAGGAGGAGGAGGTGTGTGGGATCCTTAGACCTTCCTGAACTTGGTTGTTTCCTTGCAGATGTTTCATTACCCAACTAGGTAACATCATCAGTGCTGATGAGAATATTTGCAGCTCAGGATTGAACTGTGGGGTCCTTGGTGCTCTCTGAGTTTGGTGGCTTTTCCTGCAGACATTTCATGGCGCAACATCCTCAGTGCTAGAAAGGAGTGGGGTTCGCCCCCTATTTATACTAGCAGAGAGTGGGGTTTGTTCTCCCTACAGAGAGTTTGCAGTGCAATACAGAGGTGGCCAATCTAGAACTAAGCAAAGTTTCCTGAGATTGAGAACAATTAATCAGTGGAACATCTGACCTCCAGACGTTGTGGAGGTTTTCAAGAAGAAATTGGACAACCGTTTGTCTGGAATGGCATAAGGTCTCCTGCTATGGGCAGGGGGTTGGATTAGAAGACCTCCAAGGTCCCTTCCAGCTCTATTTCTATTCTATTCTATTCTATTCTATTCTATTCTATTCTATTTTATTCTGCTCTATTCTATTCTATTCCATTCCATTCCATTCCTATTCCACTCTACCCTATTCCCTATTCTACTCTACTCTACTCTACTCTACTCTACCCTATTCCTATTCCTATTCCACTCTACCCTATTCCCTATTCCCTACTCTACTCTACTCTACTCTACTCTACTCTATTCCTATTCCTATTCCTATTCCTATTCCTACTCCTATTCCTATTCCTATTCCACTCTACCCTATTCCCTATTCCCTATTCCCTACTCTACTCTACTCTACTCTACTCTACTCTACTCTACTCCTATTCCTATTCCTATTCCTATTCCTACTCCTATTCCTATTCCTATTCCACTCTACCCTATTCCCTATTCCTTATTCTATTCTACTCCACTCTACTCTACTCTACTCTACTCTACTCTACTCTGCTCTGCTCTGCTCTGCTCTGCCTACTCTACTCTACTCTACTCTACTCTATCCCTATCCCTATTCCTATTCCTATTCCTATTCCACTCTACCCTATTCCCTATTCCCTATTCCCTATTCCACTCTACTCTACTCTACTCTACTCTATTCTTGTTATTCAACTCTTGTTATTCTGTATCCTGTTACTTAATGGTGAACATCGCTGCAGTCTTGCTTGCAATGACTTCTTCTCTACGTTCCAATGCAGGAACATTTCTGGAGCTTGGACAAGACAGAAAATAAAGTCGCACCCCAGCTGGTCCTTCAAATCTGGGACAACGACAAATTCTCCTTCGATGATTACCTGGGTGAGTGGCGAACCCAGGGAGGCCAAGGCAACTTTTCTCAATTCCTCTCTATAAATATCTTGCTGCTTAATTGTCCTCCACGTTCTCCTCCCTTTTCCCCCCCCAACGTTCCAGGCTCCATCCACTTGGACCTCAACTGCATGCCAAAACCGAGCAAGACCGCTGAAAAATGCAACTTGGATCTTCTGGAGACCCGGGAGAGAGACGTCTCGCTTTTTGAGCAGAAGACGGTCAAGGGATGGTGGCCTTGCGTGGCCGAGCAGGAAGGCACCAAGATCATTGCGGTAAGTCTTCCGATCCTGCTTGTTCTCAGAGGGACAGTGTAGTATGGGGCTTCCTGCCGGAGCAAGGGATCGGACTACTAGAAGATGAATGATTGTCCCGTCTCTTCTTCAAAACCTCCAGTGATGGAGCACCCACAACTTCTGGAGGCCACTTCTGTTCCACTGGTTAATTGTCCTCACTGTTAGGAAGTTTCTCCTTAGTTCCAGGTTGCTTCTCTCCTTAATGAGTTTCCATCCGATGCTTCCTGTCCTGCCTTTATGGGCTTTGGAGAATAGGTGGACCCCCTGCTCTTCTTTGTGACAGCCCCTCAAATACTGGAAGGCTGCTATCATGTCCTCCCTGGTCCTTCTGATCTGGTTATTTCACAGAGCTAATGATGCTCTGTGGAGCTAATGGTGACAAGGTTTTGACTCATGACATTGGATTCTTAAAACGTAGAACATAGACTAATAGGATTGGAAGGGACATTGGAGGTCTTCTAGTCCAACCCCCTGTTGAAGCAGGAAACCCTCTGCTATTCTGCTGTTCAGTCTCTTCTTAAAACTTCCAGGGATGGAGCACCTACAACT
>NW_015391671.1:26781-28110 GCF_001527695.2 Protobothrops mucrosquamatus | reverse complement strand
ACCATTTACTGTGTTTACTTCTGGGTTAGCTCAGTGCAATAAGACTGTGCACACTCTGACATTGTCTTAATTCCCCCAAATCTCATGAGGACCTTGTTAATGTAGGCTAAGTCTGAGCTGGCATGACTTTCCTATTCATATCATTCTCATATTTGAGGTAAGCATGTGAAGTAATAGGGAGTCTTTTCCCCAGGACACCAATTGCTAACATGGATAAGAACTGGGACTGGAACCCTGGTCACCTGCATCAATAGCAGCATTCCAACCATTATCCTATCCAGCCACTCGATATATTGGGAAAATACCCAAAAGAAACTCAGTGCCTTTCCCAGGCATATTAAGATACTCTAAACCCAACATTTCAATGCCAAAAAAACTCTACTAGTGTACAATGTGTTTCTCAATTACAGATTTCTATCTTGCATCTGTTGCCATTTTTATGCTTGCTGCCAGATTATTCCATCTTTCTGCTGACCAAAGGAACTTGTGCAACTTCCTAGTTCCAAATAGTAGCCATTTGCCATTTTTAACTGTTGTGTTCTTTGTATTCCCCCCCCTTAATCCCCTATGCGCATCCTGATCACCCATTAAGGGTGATTGCCCTTCTCCATCTGCATACAGTTTCATGCCCGTTGCTGGTTGGCTAACTAGCAACGGGGTCTTACCAGCCAATGGAATTGTGTGATTACAAGCCAGGGGAATCCCATAAAAGAGGGCTCCCCTGGCCCAGATGGGAGTCCGGATTTACTTTATGCCTTGCCAATAAACCAAGAGCTGACTGTCACTCGACTCGTGTCTTACTGCCTGCGCGATCTAACACTGGCGACAAAGGTGGGATCCCAGTAAGACTGCACGACAAGGGCAACCTCGTGGCAAGCAACCTACTTCGAAGCAAGAGCTCCTCCACGCAGCCTTCCGAAGCAAGAAACTATCCGCGACTCCAAGATGGCTTCCACCTCAAAATTCTCGTCTTCCCTACCGGCATTCAACCCAGAAACAAACGACTGGGCCGCATATGTGGGAAGATTCGAGCTACACCTGGCCGGGAATGGGCAACAAGGCATTCCCGGGGATCAGAAGAAGGCCTTATTCCTTGCGAACTGCGGGGACAAGGTCTACCATGTGGCCCACTCCTTGGTCGCTCCAGCCAGCATCGAGGACACCCCTTGGGCAGATATCCAACATCTGCTGGCTGGTCAGTACGGGATCTCCGAAGGGTTCCTAGTCGCAAGGAACCGCTTCTACAACCGACGACAACGGGCGGGCGAACCCATCAGAAAGTACCTCGGAGAGCTCCGATCGATCGCAGCCCGTTGCGAGTTCGTCGCC
>NW_015391671.1:0-23693 GCF_001527695.2 Protobothrops mucrosquamatus | reverse complement strand
ATTACCAGAAATATCTAGGCATGTACATGTTGGGAACTTGGGAATCATTATATTCCTAAAGAAAAAGAAAAATGAATATTTTTCATGTCTAATGTTACAAAACATCAAAAGGCAAATATTGCTTAATGAATGTTCCCAAGACAGGAAATCCTTCAGCATGCTGTAGGAATGGACCTCAAATCTTGGGAAAGCATAGTATACACCACTGTTCTCCCCTTTGGAATGGGGACCAAGACCAGGACCTCTGGGTGTAATGGGAAGCCTCTGCCCTATCCCACCCCATCATTCCCAGGAAGCCCTCCCAGCATTCCAGTTAACAACCTCTGTAGTCACTTAATGACCACGACTGGGAGAGTTAGGATTGTCATCATGGAGCAAAGGGGCGACATGGTGTTTGCTTAACAACTGTTTCACTCAACAACTGAAATTGGGCCCAATTCTGATTCAAAGTGAAGGATTACCTGTAAAGTCCTAAAGTTTCAGTCTGTTTAGTAACTGTTCAAAGCTGGTGGCTTTACATTTTATACTAAGCCATCATCTCTATGGTTTTGGCATGCCACAGTATAGACATCATATGTTTTACATGTCTGTTAATAGTTCTGGAAAATGTAAGCGGAATACCAAAGTTGTCTTTTACAAATGTTTTAAAATGCCCCAAATATCCTATGATAATGTTAAGATATTTGAAAACAAAATAAGCTCTTATGTCACTTTAATTGGTATGAATCTAAGTGACTTCATATCAAATTAGAAAGAATATGCAGGATCAGAAAGGTAATAACATTCAAATCTTAGAAGATTCTGATTGATTGATTGATTGATTGATTGATTGGTTGATTGGTTGATTGATTGATTGATTGATGTGACAGCATGTTGTTTGAGGAATGACATATGATTTAAAATATTAAGCTTCACAAGTAAGCTAAGAAAGCTAAGAAAATAGTTATTTTTCTATATGATCTTATTTTTTTCTAGAGGAAACCCTTGTGAAACAATATTGAAGCCATTTCATTGTTCTACCATTAACAGGTTATGAGATTTCTGGACTAGAAAATCTACCAAAAGAACCAGCAATCCTTGTTTATTACCATGGACCCATACCAATAGACCACTATTTTTTTATCCATAAGATTTTAAGACTTACTGGGAAACCCTTCTATTCTGTAATGGATCATATTGTTTTTCATCTACCAGGTAAAAAAATACTATAAAAATACTGTAAGTTTAGTTCTAATTATTTTCAAAAGATATTGATTCACTGACTTGGGAAGTCCAATTTTTCTTCTTCAAAGACTTAGATGAATTATCATGGTGGAAATATGTCTATTTGGTTTTCTTTTACAAGGAAGAACAGAATGATTTCATAGGTCTGCTTTTGCAGGATTACATATGTGCCGCTTATTCCATTACGCTGTTCATCCTACAAGAGAAAAGAGCGTAAACATTCTGAAACAAGGACACCAGCTGATGGTTTCACCAGGAGGACTGCGAGAGCAGAACTATGGAAATAACCGCTACAAGATAATATGGTGGAACAGGAAAGGATTTGCTCATATAGCTATAGATGCAAAAGTGGTGAGCCATTTATCA
Organism: Protobothrops mucrosquamatus; assembly: GCF_001527695.2. Classification (NCBI taxonomy): domain Eukaryota; kingdom Metazoa; phylum Chordata; class Lepidosauria; order Squamata; family Viperidae; genus Protobothrops; species Protobothrops mucrosquamatus. The sequence continues at coordinate 22,103 of NW_015391671.1, read as the reverse complement.
TTACATTATTTTCCTAGTGTTGCTGTTAATTGCAATATGTATTTCTAAATGCCATGTTTCAATTTCATATCATTTATTTATTTATTTATTTGCCTATCTGCAAATGTACAGGAAGGCAGATGCAACCACCAATCAGATTTGACAGGTCAGGAAATGGCAAATCTGTCCTCTGTAATGCTCCATAAATTTGGTTTCTTTATTCATTCTTCTATTATCTCTAGAACACTGCCACCTTCATATAATATTTATGGAATTTGTTTTCTTTGATGACATTTTCCATTCATGCAGTGACTTCCTCTTCTAATTGCAATATTATTTTCTCTTCTTTTTCTTTTTGTAATTCACATGCTAGCTATATCCCTAGTTCATCTATACACTCCATTTTCACTGCTACCATAGATTTAATAAATAAAATGAAAAATAAATAAAATGAAAAATTGCCATTGTAAAGGCTTAATTTGTTGAGGAATACTTATCTTCTCTGGAATCTTCTTTCCTGTTTGGTTTTTCCAAAATAGGTTGTATTCTCTACTGACTCTTCTTTTTAAGTTCATATTATGTTATATTGTGACTTTAGAAATCCTTTTAGCCAAGTTCTTTGAAATTCAAATCATGTATATTCCTGAGAAGAATCTATATTTCTCAGAAAAATAAATATACTCTTTTGAATTGCCAGTTTTTTCTGCCTCCATATATCAATCAGACTTAAGTTCTCCATAAAATCAAAGAAAACTTTTGGCAATTTGCCTTGAGTGATTTTATGATGTTCTGTTCAATTGTGGTGAGATCACTCTATTCTAACCCCTTATTTAACACCAATTTTTACAAGAGAAAGAGATTGATCTCTCCATGTGTCAATATTTTCTCATTGTTTGTATCATAAATTCCGTTGAAAGTCTTTGTCCCATATCAAATGGACTTCCACCCCCAAATCTATCATAGTCATCAGTCAATATAAAGTTACTTTAGCTTGTGATGAGATTAAAAATAACACAAAGGAGATAAAAGAATAATTTCATAATTTAAAGCTGCAAACTCAGAAAATATCTACAGAGAAGGAACTAGCAACCCAGAAAATAGAAGTAAAACCAGAGAATGCTGACACAAATATGGAGCATCTAAAGGAAGGAACTAATGGCCAAACTCAGACAAATGAAGACTTAGAAGACACAACAATAATATTGGAAATGGAAAAGACATTCTACCAACCAAGATTTCAGAACATACTGGAGGATAAGGAAGGAGAGCCAATGGAATGGAAGATAGAACTGTTAACATAATTGTGGGGAACTGGAGAAGGAAGGAGACCGTTTAATGAATATCAATGGGCTAGTTCTTCCAAAAATACTTTAACTAAATTGTTTCTCTTGTTCCAAATAACGTACACAAAAATAGAGGAAGAATTATTTGATGATCCAAATGCATTGACCTGGAAAGTTAGTTGGCAAGGAAGAAAGCTAGAATAAGACTGAAGAAAACAGAAGTTTTGACCTATTAGTGGGGATTATATTACTAATTAGATGTTTGAATATGGTTAAGAATAGATTACTAGAAATAGAAGCACTATTATAACTAGATAGATAGGATTTGTAATCAGAATATCATATCTTGGTATGAAAAGGGAAATAAGAATATGCTAAGAAGTTTGAATAAGGGAAGCTTTTGGTTACCCAAATATAATTGTTCTGAAATTATAAATGATTAGGATATTTTGAACATGGATGGAAAATTAAAATTGAAAAAAAAGAGAAAGTAGGATATGGATTGAATAAATGGGTATTGAGTGCAAATCCAATTAAGATATGTTTTGGTTAGAAAAGATATTCTAAAATGATATCATTGTTACTATTAGAAAATTGTAACAAATGTTGATATTCAACTGTATATTTACTAACAACAATAAAAATTGTATTTGCTTAGTATGGAAAAATGTCTATTACCAGAAGAAGGTGTAATTTGGGTTTAGTTTGAAGAAGCTTATATGTACCACGGAATTACTAATGGACTCAGTCAACAGGTTGCCTATTAAGCACTTGATTGTAAAAATAGAAAATTAATAAAATATTTTTTTTAAAAAAAGAAATGAGGCTTGTGTGAATTTTCCATCCATATATGAAAAATTACGGTAGTAATCCTGACTGTATTGTCTCAAAGCCCATCCGCTCAGCTCATAAGCCAACCACAAAAACTTCAGTCCTTACAGTCTATTCATAAGAAGCAGCTGTCAGGAGTGCAAGTTGGCATCTCATAATATCTCCTGTTTCTGGAGAATCTTTGCAGCCTCAATTTGCCATCTGATATAGATTTGTAGATGAAATATGCAATATACTCTGATTTACTTCTCTTCCACGAAGGAATAACCTATTCCCCACCAAAATCTTAAATAAAAGATGGTTCACACTTTTATGTCACTTTCCTAGAATGAACTATGAAAGAGGAAGTGGCAGTTGGAAAGTTCATCCACGATGATCCGTCTCCTACACTGAACAGCAAAACCCAGCATTTGCCCAAGGATGCTGACTGAGATTAGATGCATGAAAATTCAGCACTAAAGAAAGAATGAAGGATAGTTCAGCATGTTAGAAACTGAGTTCAAACTACATTTAGTAGGATAATGCAGCTGTTGCAGTGTTTAAAATCTCAGAAGAAAATATCTGATAGGAGGTCAAAAGATGCAATGACCTTAGCAACATATATTATCCACATTAGGTTCTCAAAGATCTATTTTATGTCCAAACAATACATTTCATTTATTCATGTACAGTGACTAAAATAGTCTCATTATTTGTTTCTTTTATTTCTTCTAGCCAATCATCCCTGTATTTACACAAAATATTAGAGAAGGATATGTAACATTTGGAAATATAAGTAAGTAAAACTTTATGTAATCTCAGGAATGTTATTACTTTTAAGGCTATAAATCTATGCATCTGCATCTTTTCCTGCCATTTTTAATTTCAATGATACTGTAACTCAAGCAGCAATAGCTAAACCTGGGCTATAAATATTTTAAAAATATAATTGATGTAGTTTAATTTGGGAGTATGTACATTTAATACTTTTTATGAAGATCATTTAAAGAACAACAAATGATAAAAGACTGTCTAATCTCTTTTCATCTTTCATCAAAATGCTGAATGAATATATAGATATATGAATATGAAATATATGAAAATATCTAACTCTGAGTTCTACAGAACCTCAGAGCTTTGCTAGAAAACCTGATTCAATACATTTCCTATAATTGACATAAGATCATGGGATTATATGGACACAAGGCTTACCCAGAAATTGCAGAAATTACTGTAAATTCATTGTGCTTATTCTGGAAACTGTCTGTCTGTCTGTCTGTCTGTCTGTTTGTCTGTCTGTCTGTTTACTTATCCATCATCCTGCAATTTATCAGTATTCTGGGATCTGTGTGTGTGTTTACATGTCTGGATTAGCCTGCTTTTCTAAACTCTAATTTTCAAACCTTTGTAAAATCTAACCTAAACTTTGAAAATTGTAAGGCCCAAATATGATAGCTTATTCTCTTCTCTTTCAACTAGAAAACCTTTACATTAGTAACTTCTGATACCGCTACTAAAAATTGCTAGTTTTTGAATATAGGTCTCTAACAAAGACTAATATGAAACTTTGCATTTTGCTAAAATTGTTTCTGAGATTTTCTAAATCTTGTACACAGGACCAATGAGATGGTTATATGAGCGAACCCGATGGATTACCTTTCCATTATATGGAATGTTTCCAGTTAAACTTATAAGCCATATTGGAAAACCAATTCCATATGATCCAGATATAACTCCTGAAAAATTAGCTGAAAAAGTAAGTGTATTCTATTGTAAGGGAAAAATATACATTCAGATTAACACTTTGTTCATGAAATTATAACTCTATAGTAACAGATTGTAAAAGTTATTGAAATACATTACCTAGATTTACATAAGTATAGTTGAGTGTTTGGTACATAACTGTCAGTGTAAGACTATCGGCCATCCATCTATCCCTCCATCCTTACATTCATCCATCAGTGTTTAAATATCACTTATTTAAATTACTCAACTTGGCTAACTGTAAGCTTAAATGAAAACATCAATCAAATAACTATCATACTAAAGCCCTAAGAACTTTAGTTGCAAACAACTCCAACTTCTTGGTAGCAGCTTCACATAGAATACATGAAAACATTTTGAGAAATAACAAAGGCAGGAGTTACTGTTTGAACACCTAGTCCAAGAATAGGTACAGCTTTTGTAGACTGTTTAGGGCACAGCTACAATCTCCTGTTTGAGCAGAAGCTATGAGTCCAGGAATACCCCAAATTGCATACCAACTTTTTCTGGGTGACCGCAACCACGTCAAGATTAGTAGTTAGAAATTTCATGTAATCAGATGGTTTCAATATAATAATAAATTTGTCTTCCTTGGATTCAACTCTTATCCTTCCAGTCCTTCACAAATCCAAGTACCAGTCAAAACTTCCAGATATCTCCTGTTCAGTCTGTAATGCTGGTAAATATCACTACATTAATGATACGAGTTAAATGACAAAATGATTCAACTCAGTCACATTTATAGCTTTTTTATACCACTTAGAGTACCCTTCTATATTTTGTGACTCTTTATTTCTCTGACCAATAGAATGGAGCATTTTCTCCTTAGAGAAAAAATGGGTTGGATACGATATGCCAGAGGGAAGGTCAGCTGCAAAAGCCTAGGGTCACACAGCCTACAAAGCCATACTCCAGTTCATTTACTTTGGGATTTGCACGTTCTGAGAAATCAGATATTGTAGCATTTAAACTGAGGTTCATGTTTTTCAAGAAAAAGCTGAATCCAGACAATAGTGGTTTATTCAACAAGCCACAGTTAGGAGCAAATTAAATAAAAGGTATCTAACTTCTATTCTGTTTTTTTAATTATACTACTGAATGTAGGCAGAGAGGTAGTTCTACACCATCTATTTTAATGTACTATATGGTTTAACCCAACGGAAAATTGTGCTTTATCTGATTATGTACAGTATGGCATCAGTAGGAATAGAAAAAAAATCTTTGCCATAACTCTTTTAGTTCTGAAATGTTCTCTCTATAATGCCGAAACATAAATCTAATTATACCACCTTTTTTTCTTTCTTTTCCCCATCCCATCCCATGTCATCCCACTCCACCTTTCTAACAGACTCAAAGGGCAATGGAGGCTTTACGGGACAAACATCAGAAAATCCCAGGAAGTATATTGCAGGCTCTTAGGCAACGCTTTGAGACACATAACAAAGATAAACAGTGATATAACAACAATAATATCTGTAAATAATATATATGTGTGTGTGGATAATATATTTGTATATGTAGTACATGTTTTCTCGGAGGCACTTTTCTTAAAAAAAATGAAGAGGCAAGATTGAGATGGGGAAGAATATCTGTTTATTTCAATGTGTTTAAATGAAGGGTCAGATGAAAGAATATATGTGCAGATGAGGCCCTGGGAATCATAAGAAGGGTCCTATGTGGAGATAGGACCCAGGTGTGGGTGTGATGGACATGAGAGTGAGGAAGATGAATTGTGAGAGAAACATTTACTCTTAGACAATTACACAACTTTTTCTTTGCAGTACAAGCTTCCTAACGACATACTTGATAGCATTGCAAGGAGGGCTGGGAGAGGGTTGAGTGGGGGAGTGAGGGAGGGGGCTACAAGAGCAATGAAGTGAGACAGATTCACAAGTTCATCTGTCAGAAACCACTTAGCCAGGATGTTGGGTACATGAATAGATCACTTACAAGAAAACCCAAAACCATATAGCTGGCACAGAAAACTAGACATGACATTTAGCTATTTTACATAGCAAGCAAGAAAGCTTTAGGGGGCTGCAATCCAGGTAACCAATCAATATTATGTATTATGCATGTATTATTAGGGGGAGGGCAAAGGGGTGTATTGGGAGGGCGAATCACCTTTGATTATAAAAACTGCTGTAAAACTGTAATTGGGGCCTTGGTAGTTTTCAGAGCCAGGGCTACTTTCATCTTGGTACCAAAATAAAAGTCTTTTTTGTTCCACATCTTGTGTTTGGTGCTCAATTGGCTTCAACACCAAGTTAAGACCCAGTTTTGGGGACAACAAAATCTCCAACATGAGACTAAATTTCACACTCTTATGAATTATGTTTGAGAAATCCTGGTCACATCACACTTGTGTCAGAAGCATTGAGGTGCTCCCGGATTGAAAGGATTAGGGGAAGAGATCACCCGGGATGCCCAGTTGGGGGTTCTTTTCATATTCCTGGTCTTGAATGTGGGCTTGCTAACCTCCAATCCAGCCTCCTAACCATGAGAGCCATGATGCTCTGAGGAATCCCAGTGAACTGCAGATGACTGGAGGAGATCTACTGTTATTCCTATCTTCAAAAAGGAGGAAAAGGAAAATGCAACAAGATATAAACCAGTCACTCCGACTTCAATACTCTGGACAGTTTTAGAGTACACACTGTGAACATAAAAAGATTTATCATTAAACATAATTACCACAAACCTGATTTGCCTTATCTATTTTTTTCACACAGTAGACTGTAAGAATTTTGTAAAGATATCTTGATATTTTTTTTACCAAGCAGCTGGCAGAGTAATTCACTCTGACTAGCATGTTATTAATATATAGCTGCATGGAGACTAACTTGAAAAAATGTCCATCACTCATTAAACTTGAGTGAAATATTGAGCAGGAACTAACTAGATTTAATTGGGAGTCCTGTACTTTTCTCTGTATTATACAAACTGGATAGGAAAATTATTACCTAGAAGACATAAACAGATTTCACAACAATAATAAGGTACAAAAATAGCTGAAAATGAAATTTAGTAGATATTACTATAAATGAATGCAGTTAAGGAACAGAATTCATAATCACAGCATACCTGACACAGTAATAGTAATTAATTCTAAAAATGGGGTGTGTGGGCAGATAGTACTTGGTTGCAAACTGACTCTAACACAAAAGAAAGCAAATGCAGTTTCAATTTACTTTTATTAAAGTATAGCTTCACATTTTTTCCCTCTCAACCCAATTCACTTTCTGGGAAAATAGCATGCAGTAATATTCACTGCGTTGAATTATATATTAAAAAGTTGGCATAAACAATGAATGCAAAATACCCATCAGGTTTGGAACTGCTTATATTCTTAGATGTTACCTTAATTGTTCTTAGGTTCTTGGTTAGGACTTTAACTGCTAGGTTTCACCAGTCTTAGACAATCGATGTAACTGTAGATTAACTCCATATAAGAAGAATTAGAATTGAAAAACAAAAAGAGTTGGATAAGATCACATAGTATCAAGTATTGAAAATTGAAGTTGAAAGATTATGGCATAAACTGGGTGCCATTCCCAAAAATCTTGAAGGACACTTAATAAATCTGAGCATTGGCAATGTTTCCAGCTGTCAATTACACAATGCCACACTGCTTTCATCTGCACATCATGTATATTACACAATACATTCTGGCATCCTAGGTTCTAGGGAAGAACTTGATGCGTATGAAGGCCAATAAAAGCTAAAGAACTGCAGGGGTGATTTCAAATTGCCGTGTATATAATAGCAACTATAGCCAAGAAGATCAGCAGATACAAAGCTCAAATTGTACACTATAGGCAAAATCTCTAATTTCAGCCTTATAAGAAAATTTTCTACCCATTCATTAATGGAGATATTGTCACTCAAATTATGACTAAGCCTGTGGTAAGTGGTAGGGACCTGCTCTTGTTTCTTGTTTATTTTACTATGAGCACACAGGGAGCTGAATCCTGATGATGACCACCACATACATATAGTAGCTTAAATTCTGTCATCCAGAACACTGCTAATATCCCCTGCTCTGCATTGGCATTTCTACAAAGGGAACAATAACCAAATTCAGCATGCTGCAAAGCATTTGCCTGTGAAAGTGAGTGGAGAGGTCATTCCCTTTACTCTGGTCCCAAACAAGCTTGTCTGTGCTTGCTCTTTGATTAAAAGAATTAAGAATTAACATATACTGTCCTTGTGACTGCTGCATGCTATACATTTTTATAAAATAGCTGATTTAATGTGAGAAATGTGATAGAACTTATTGATGACGTACAGTGTATTTCTCAGAGTGCCAGGGTTCTAGTGTTCCCTAGTGTTTTTGGACTTGGCTTGGTCTAGGATAAGTCACATTTTCCCAACTGAAACTATGGTTAATTCTGTCCATATGTTGTAAAAGTAAAGAATTTTCATCATGTTTTCAGGCTGCTAGTTGGTGCTCAGGGATGCTTCCTGCCAGTCTTCTGCCTGCTGGTCCTACATAATGGTTGTTGCATTACATTATATGATGTAGCTGACTCCTGTTTTTTCTTCTGGGGCTTCTGGGTCATTTGGTTTACTTAGTATGTTTTGAAGGACTTTAGTTGGCTTGTGTGCTATGCGGTTTTCATGTGGTTGTATCAGTCTATGGGTGGTTTGATGAAATTGGTGATATTCTTGGTATATAGCAGTGTAATTATTTTTAGGGTTTGTGTTGGTTCTGCTGCATTGGGTTGAGTGGTCAGGCATTTCTTATAAAGTTTTGTGGATACTTTGGAGTATGTTGTATGGATACTCTACTTCCTTTTTCTGCTGTTCCAGGTTGCTACAGTGAGTTTGAGCTCATCTAAATAAAATCCTTATACACCTTCTCTTGTGGGAGGTTGGGTTGTTATTTTGGTATACAGCACTTGTTTAGTATAGGTGGTTTTTCTCTATACTTGTGTTTCTAGTTTGCCATTGTGGTCTCTGCTGGTCCAGGAAAGGTAGTAAGTTGTTTTCTTCTTCTAGATTATGGAAGTGCTATGCTTCTAGATTTTACATGACCAAGGTAATATACTTACAGTATTTGGCCATTTAAGCCATGTGCTCTATATAGAAAAGAAATTATAGGATTTGATGAGGCAAGCAGAATCTCAGATATATCCCTGGATATTGCATAAACCTGGAGATTAATGACTAGATATTTGGAACATACCGTGCTCCACCATGATGTCCTAATACATTAAACATAATGTAAAACTATGTATTGGGATCCAGAAAATATTTGTAGAACACAACCTGAGAAATCTAGATGGTAGTCTAATCTCTGGTTTACTTATAGCACAACTTCTGTTCTGTGGCTACATGCTGATTACAGAATCAGTGGTAGAGAGAAAGACCAATTCTTCATGCCATACCAAACTATCCTGGCTGTTAGTACAAGATGTAGCCTTCGGAAAAGTAATTAACATAATTAGTGCTGCACAAAAGAATTAGATAAAATAGAATGCTATTTTATTCAAAGTGCAGAACTAAGCATAGATCAAAACTGGAGTAAATGGGAAGAGGACTATTGACTTTCTGTAGCCAATCACAATTTTCTGCAATGTAATATAAAAATATGGGTATATTTTTCTGTGGGTACCAAAATTGTTAGCAAAGCTGACATGATTTCAGATATGTGTGAAAGGTATTTGAATTTATTTCTAAACTTGAATGTGAAATGTGTGAATGTGTCAGATTGATAAGGAGGAGCTACTATTACTGGAAGCTCAATGACTTATGAAATTAAGGTTTCCAAGTCTGAGGCTAACAAGGATGCTTCATTACTGTTGGCTGAACTACTACAATATCAGGCGATCATTCTCAGATTAGTTATTTCTCTACAAATTAACCTCTGCTGGTTCCCTTTGATGGAACTTCTAAAATCCATATGCAGTAGTTATGGTTAGGAAAACATATCATTAGTATTTTACAATTAATATCTCTGTGGTGAAATTCTTTGCCACAGGGAGTAACAATGGTCATTTCCAAATATTGTGAAAGAAGAACATATGAATATTTCATCCTACCAAATAAATAAATAAATAAAAACAATAATAATAATAATACAAATACTTGGGTATCCTTCAAGCTGACAACATCAAGCACAAGATTAGAGGTGAATACATCAAGAGAGTGAAGAAGATCTTAAAGTCCAAACTCAATGGAGGAAATACCATGAAGGCAATCAACAACTGGGCAATTCCAGTCATTAGATACATAGCTGGAATAGTGGACTGGACTCAAGCAGAACTAAAAGCAATGGATAGGAAGACCAGAAAAATAATGATAATGAATCATGCCCTTCATCTACACAGTGACATTGACAGACTCTATCTACCAAGACAAATAGGTGAGCATGGAATGCTGCAAATACATCAGATGGTTGAAGAAGAAAAAATGGCTTTGGAAGAATATCTGAAGGACAATGATGAAGATGCACTGAAATTAGTATATCAGGAAGGCTTACTGACTACTGGAGAGGCCAAACTGGCCTACAAGAAAGACCAAATGAAGAACAGAATAGAGGCATGGGAAGACAAAGCACTACATGGCCAGTACATTAAAAAAAATAGCTGAGAAAGCAGATAATAACAAGACCTGGCAATGGCTAAGAGCAGGAAAATTGAAGAAAGAGACCGAGGGACTAATTCTGGCTGCACAAGACCAAGCCTTAAGGACAAATGCATACAAAGTCAAAATTGAGAAGACAGCAACAGACAGTAAGTGCCACCTATGCAAAGAAGCTGAAGAAACAGTGGATTACCTGGTAAGCCGCTGCAAGAAGATCGCACAGACTGACTACAAGCAGCGGCATGACAAAGTAGCAACAATGGTGCATTGGAAGATCTGCAAGAAATATCATTTGCCTGTAAGCAAGAACTGGTGGGATCATAAAATAGAGAAAATCATAGAAAGTGATAAAATTAAACTGCTCTGGGACTTCAGAATTCAAACAGACAAGCACCTGCAACATAACACCCCGGACTTGACAATTGTCGGTAAGAAAGACAAAAAAGTCTGGACAGTGGACGTGGCAGTGCCTGGAGACAGCAGAATAGACGAGAAAGAACTGGAGAAGATAACAAAATACAAGACCTACAAATAGAAATAGAAAGACTGTGGCAAAGGCAAGCAAGGGTAGTACCAATAGTAATAGGCGCCTTGGGTGCAATCCCAAAACAACTGGAGCACCACTTGAACACCATTGGCATTGACAAATTTGCCATTAGTCAATTGCAAAAGGCGGCTTTACTAGGAATTGCTTCCATCCTACGATGATATCTATAATACCATCAAACATTCACATCTGCCTATCCCATTCATCTGAAATGAATGAGATTTGTTGACTAATTCGCTATTTACATGATTATATTGAAAGTTGTTTAATAATAGAGTAATTATTAAGATATAATATGTAAACCCGGACTGGTAGACTTACTGAAGCGATGTTATTTTGTGGGATTAATCCCACTTTTGTGTTACCCCTCCCCCCTGGTCTAACCTTTTTGTATGTTCCCCTTTGTCTTATCCTTTTTGACCCTATCCCTTCATTACCTTTATAAAATTCAATAAAATATTTATATATATAAAAGAAACATCCACATCTGTCTATCCCAGGTCCTTAGTAAGAACTTGATAGGTAGACAAAAATGCCAAATCCAGTCTGAACATCTGGCTGACTGTGCAATAATAATAATAATAATAATAATAATAATAACAACAACAACAACAACAAAGTTGGAAGGGATCTTGGAGGTCATTTAGTCCAACCCCCTGCTCAGGCAGAAAACCCTATACCATTTCAGACAAATGGCTGTCCAATCTCTTCTTAAAAACTTCCAGTGTTGGAGCATTCACAGCTTCTGGAGACAGGTTGTTCCACTGATTAATTGTTTTAATGGTCAGGAAGTTTCTCTTAGTTCTAGGTTGCTTCTCTCCTTGATTAGTTTCCATCCATTGCTTCTTGTCCTGCCTTCAGGCGCTTTGGAGAATAGCTTGACTCCCTCTTGTTTGTGGCAGCCCCTGAGATATTGGAACACTGCTATCATGTCACCCCTAATCCTTCTTTTCATTAAACTAGACATACCCAATTCCAGCAACCGTTCCTTATATGCTTTAGCCTCCATCCCCTAATCATCTTTGTTGCTCTTCTCTGTACTCTTTCTAGAGTCTCAACATCTTTTTTAAAATAATGGGGACCAAAACTGGATGCAGTATTCCAAGTGTGGCCTTACCAAGGAATTGTAAAGTGGTATTAATACTTCATGTGATCTTGATTCTATCCCTCTGTTAATACAGCCTAGCATTGTGTTGGCTTTTTTGGCAGCTGTAGCATACTGCTGGCTCATATTTAAGTAATTGTCCACTAGGACTCCGAGATTCCTCTCACAGTTACTACTATTAAGCAAGGTACCACCTATACTATACCTGCACATTTGGTTTTTCTTGCCTAAATGTAGAACGTCATTTTTTTCACCATTGAATTTCATTTTGTTAGATAGCGCCCAGTGTTCAAGTCTGTCCAGGTCCTCCTATATCCTAAGCCTGTCTTCTGGAGTGTTGGCTATTTCTGCCAGCTTGGTGTCGTCTGCAAATTTGATGAGTTCTCCATCTATCCCCTGGTCCAAATCATTCATGAAGATGTTGAAGAGAACTGGGCCCAGGACAGAGCCCTGGGGCACCCCACTACACACTTCCCTCCATGTAGATGCAGTTCCATTGAGAACCACACACTGAATACAGTCAGTCAGCCAGCTACGAATCCATCTGATGGTGATGCTGTCTAATCCACATTTTTCTATCTTATCAAGTAGTAGGTTGTGATCTACTTTATCAAATGCCTTACTGAAGTCCAAGTAAATTATATCCACAGCATTCCTCTGGTCCACTAATTTTGTCACTTGGTCAAAGAATGCAATAAGATTTGTCTGGCATGATCTGTTTTTGACAAACCCATGTTGGCTTTTGGTAATGACTTTGTTTGCCTCTAGGTGTTTGCTGATTCGTTGTTTGATTATCTTTTCCAGCATCTTCCCAAGTATTGAGGTCAGGCTGATAGGTCTGTAGTTTTCTGGATCCATTTTTTTTCCTTTTTTGAAGATGGGAACTACATCAGCTCTTTTCCAGTCCTCTGGTAGTTCCCCAGTGCTCCAGGATCTTTGAAAGATATAGTTCAGTGGTTTTGAGATCACATCTGCCAGTTCCTTGAGAACCTTAGGGTGTAATCCATCTGGTCCTGGTGATTTAAACTCGTCTAGGCTGGACAGCTGCTCACTTACATTTTCTTGCCTATCTTAACTTGTGTTTCTAATCTGTTGTTTTTTTTACGATACTGTTTTTGATAGGTTGGGCTGTTTTTCCCTTTGTGTAAAGACGGATGCAAAAAATTGAATTAAATAGTTCTGCTTTCTCCCTCTTGCTTGTCTCCTTCTTGCCACTTTCTCCCATTAAAATAAAGACTCTATCAGAAAGAAGATCAAAGCAATAGAAAGGCTACACCTTAATATATTTACTAAGAAATCAGGCCCAAGGTACACATATTCCTTTTTTAACATTGTGTAATCTACGTTGGTGTTGGCATTCACATTGAGTAACTGTTGGGCTGTGTTGGGAAAGTAATCACAGGCAATTAAGTTGGATTGACCTGGGCAGACCAACTTGCCTGTGAAGATGCCACCCATAGCCATCTTCAACTTCTGAAGATGCCAGTCACAGTTGCCATATAAATGTTAGAGCATTTGTTGTCTGTACCATAGTCCCTAAACCCTGAAATTCAACCGTGTTTCTTTTCTGTAACCTAATTCCACACTCATTGCAATAAGGCTGCAAACTTGGTATCGGTGAAGATATTGCATTATTCATTATGAATTGTTATAGGACTTTGACACCATCTGGAGCTCTGAACTTTCAGATTGGTCCCTGTAGGATAAGTTTTTATTCCTGCTAGCATTAGTTGAATCTTTTTGCTGTTTTCCCTCTGGAGCTGTGTGATTGGTTTGTGACACCCACTGACCCACATGATACTTTCTCATTGTGTTTCATTAGCAGTCTCCTTTTTGTCTCATTTCCTCTTTTGCCCCAACAAGGAAACAAAGGCAAATGGCACTGGGTATGCATGGGAAATGATTCATCATATGAGCAAGCAGAGCCACTTTTCATACCACTTGGGCCAATGTGGCCTAAACTGTGCTCTTGAAGCTTCAAAGGTAGGAAAGCCTTGGAATTTTGATCATAAACCATGTTTTGAGATTGCTTATGACCACTTATGTCAGATTATATGACTATGAATATAGCTAAGCTGTACATGCTAGCTAAGGAAATTTTCTGTGAATTTTTTTTCTCTATTAGCTGAAGAGTTTGGTTTGCTTTGGTTGCTTAATTATCTTTAGAAAACTCAAAATCCTACTGTTTTACCTCCAAATAAATCTAGCTGGACTCATATCTGAATAGACACATATGGGACTCAGTAGATAAAATAACTCCATCCACTAAAGCACACCTTTTTTCTATAGTGATTTGTTATATCCAAGTCTTATATGGATAATTTTGTGTAGGACAGGAAAAAAGTGGGAGGTAGAATTGAAGAATCTGTTGGTGTGTTATTCTTTCTTTTTAATAGAATTGTAATCTTAGACAATATTATGAGCACTTAATGTAGTAGATTAATTTATAACTAGGCCCGCAGAGAGAAAGTTGTAAAATTGGTTTTGTTGCTTCATTTTGAAGAGGTATTTAGGAGAAAGGTTCCTAGATGATCAGGCTCAGTGGAACAAAAATTTTGATTTGCAACTCCCATAGTGGATGTGGAAATATTATCCTTGCTTCTGGTCTTAGTAAGACAATTGAGAAAGTGATAGTTGTAATCAGGGCTTTTTTTCTCACAGAACGCCCAAAACGGAGTTCCGGCACCTTTTTGGGATGGAACCTTGTAGGGTAGGCAAGGCGGGTTGTATGACGTGTGTGAGTTCCGGCACCTTTTTTTTTTTTTTTTTTTAGAAAAAAAGCACTGGTTGTAATTAAATATGTTATAACTATGTATTTACCAGCAATTAAGCCCAGCTGGAAGGCTGAGAACCAACTTTTATGAGGGATAGAAAAGAACAAATAAACAATCAAACCAAGATATAGCTGGAGAAGAGAATTTGCCCTAAATTCTCCCAAGAACCTTTTAGGCTAATGCATTTTTCATATGATCATAAGAGCTCACATTCTATTGTTCTCACGCTTAAATCAATGGATTTTTGCTCTTAGGATTTGCTCTTTTATTCTGCAGTACCACACGTGGAAGGAGGAGTTGTATCTGTCAAATGTTAGGAAGTAGAATGTAACAGGCATTGTAAGGGGTTGGATTTTGAGTTTAAGATGGATTTAGGCTGTTGTGGAACACACTATAGAATTTTTATTTGTTAATTAACTTACATATTCTTTGCCTCCCACTTGAAAATAAGTGTGAAGTTTTTAGACTTTGTTTTTCTTTCATGTCATCCACAAACTTAATCTACTGCCATCCAAAACTGAAGAGATTTCATGGAATTTTATGTGAAAACATCTAGAAGACTGTGATGAGATAGTTGAAAAAAGAAAACAATTGATGTGGGATAGAACTTAAGGGGGGACATTACTGTATATCAAGCAAAAAAATTGAAGCCTGTATTACATAGTCATGAATTCTATCATCTTTGTTTATTGAATAAAATGCAGTTGGCTAACTTTTCTATCAACAATGACTGACTTTACTACATCTTTTACACTTTATGTATGTAAACTGGCTATTACATTTCATGGCTTAAACTGATATGTAGATCAGTTTCAAACTCTTTTGGATTTTGTTTTCTAATAAAATCATACAGTATTACAAAGAAAACAGTAAAAACTTAAGATATCATAATAGCCTACTAGAGACAGTTTAATGTAGTAGTAAAGGTGCTGATCTAGGAAGCAGAAGACTGTGAGTTCTAATTTCATTTTAGCATATAAATTGGCAGGGTGACTTTGGATCAGTCACTCTCTTTCAGCCCAGCCCATCTCTTAATAATTCTTAGATTCTTGGCTAGGACTTGAATTACTAAGTTTCCACCAGTCTTAGACTGTGAATCTAACTACACAGTAGTCTCACATAATAATAAGAAGAAATAAAAGAAGAAAAAAAGAAAACAAAGAATTGGAGAAGTGGTTTCATGTGGCCCGCGAAGCCATCCTGAAAACAGTGAGGGAACGGCCCCTGCTGCCTTTGCCCTGGCCCAGGCTGGCCGGGAGCCAATGTATAATCTTGTGATGGCCATCTATGCTGAAACACATTCAGTCTTAGCTCCACAAGGCTGTCTGGAAACAGCAAGGAACCAGCCCCTGCTGCGTCAGCCCCGCCCCCCTGGGTGCATGCTGGGGAGGTGTCACCCTTTGTGAGGAACGAAAAAATGCACCATCGTCTGGAAGTGGCCAACAAATGGCCCTCGCCTACTTCACATATCCGGCTTGATGAGCTCTGGGGGAGGGGTTTCAGCAGGCAGTGGGGCGCTTTCCTCACAGCGCCAAGAGCTGAGCCGGGTGGCGCGAATCTGATGAGAAGTGCAATGCTACCTAGCCCCCAGCCTGCCCAGTTTCAACAGGCACCCTTGATGCAAACGATGTAGACCTGGCCATGCCCATTCAGTAGGCCACACCCATTTCATCCACGCCCACCCAGTAGGCCGCACCCACCCTGGCCATACCCACCCAGCCCCCCGAGGGCAACCGCAATGCTGATGCGGCCCTCAATGAAATTGAGTTTGACACCCCTGCTCTATAGATATTAACTTCATTAAGCAATTGTAGTTATATACTGTGGACAACTTCCTGGACTCAATAAATCCAAAACTAAGGTAGTTGTTTTTGGGAAGAAGCAGGCAAGTTATAATGAGAGGCTGGATAAGGATCATATAGTTCAACTTAAAATATGAGAGCCAGGAAACTGTTTCTATGAAAACAAGGCCTATCTATACCTAGAGCATGTTTTCACAGAATCAAGTTCCTGGCTCCTACATTTTAAAAGGATTTATTTAAGGCTACATCCTGTGCCATTGCTACAATACAGCTCACCAAATATAGCCACCTAAGTTTTCCAATTTCAATCATGAAGGTATATAACAGCAATGTCATTGTCCCAATGACCATCCATGGCGCAGAACTATGGGGATATATAAATGTTCCCTTACTGGACAAGATACAATGCACTTTTCTGAAATGTATCTTGGGGCTGGAGAAATCTACACCAGCTCCAGCAGTAAAGGCAGAATTGAGTATACCTCTGATACAAACCCATTAAATAATTAGTCAGTTACTGGCTCCTGGATCTTGAACCCAGAAAGATTATCCAAGCTGTATTTTGAGGAACAGTTGCATAACATGCTACCTCATGCTTGGACACTCAATTTTAAATATCATTTCACAATATGGACTCTCCACCCAATTCCCAGTCCAATCAGATCTAAAGGCTAAGGAAGCTTTCAAATAGTCATTGATGTAGCTGCCCTGGATGATATTGCAGCACTTAAATATGTTAAGTCTTTGAAGTGGCTGACTCAACACAAATCAGCTTCTCAGTTAGAAAAATATTTAACAAATCATATATTTCAACATCTCAGAAGAGCTTATTTTAGAGCTTTTTTCAAGCAGCTAGACTCCATGGTAGGATATGGGAAGTTACCTGGAATTCAATTTGAAGAAAGACTGTGCATTCTTTTTGACTGCAATCTGTACTCTGCAGGAAGGGCTGCTTAGATTCTTACTTAAAAAATAAAAAATACTCAGGTAGATAGGAGAAACTATCTTAACATTTTGCAAGAAAGCAGCCTCCTCATCACTAGTAAGATCACACTCTTTATTTCAAAAGCCATTTTGAAAAGGACAGAATATTTAGATCAAACTGGGCTTAAATGTAGGGGTAAAAGTTTATTATGAACTTGTCCTATTTTTTATTTTTATATATATTTTTTATCTTTGTATTAGTTTTATATTTTTGATATGGTCAAATAACTAAATCAATAACCTATTCTATTCTATTCTATTCTATTCTATTCTCAGAACACAACACTGCCTACCTCTGATCCTAAAGTTCCTGAAATTGACCAACAACTACTAATTTGAGTATTTTATGCAGGAAGGAAAGAAGGAATTCCTACAATATCTGTCTTAATACATCACGGACTAATTTGATGTGCTCATCCATGGTTTCAGGTAGATAAGGATGTCATCAAGATAAACCAAAACCCCTTTGGATAAATGATTATGTAACACTTGATTTATCAATTGCATAAATACAGCAGGGGCCCCTTGCAGTCCAAAAGGCATCATTTTAAATTGGAAACTCCCCAAGGGGCAATTAATGGCTGTTTTCCATTCATCCTCTTTTCCATTCATCCTCTCTCCGAGAGAGAAAGTCTGTTTTGTCTAGCGCAACACCTGGCAACCCCCCTCCCTCCGTGCTATGTATCAACTAGAAATGAGAAGGAAAAAATGGCTACAAGCATACTCATTCTAAAGTTGACAGTATGTGTGGCAGGTACTTAAATTTATCTGTATCTTTGAATGTGAAAACTTTATCTATGGATAAAGGAAAGTTACTATTACTGTAAAGTCTGAAAACCTAAGGAATTAAGGTTTTCCATCTGAGGCTAACAAGAATGTTTCATTATTGTTGATTTAACTCCTACAGTATCAGGCAATTATTCTCAGACTAGTTATTTCTTTATAGATTAACCTCTGTTGGTTCCCTTTCATGGAGCTGCTAAAATCTGTAAGCAATAGTTACGGTTAGGGTTAGGGATATATTAGATATATCATTCGTATTGTACAATGAATCGCTCTGTAATGAAATTCTTTGCTGCTGGAATAAAAGTGATTATTGTGGAACAATAACATGTGAATACTTCATCCTACCAAATAAACAATTTCCCCATTAAAGACCCTCTAATAGATCATAGATTAAAGCAATAGGAAGGCCACATCTTAATATTTCAGTGCCAAAAAACACATGTTCCTTTTCCAACATTATGTAACCTATGCTGGTATAGGTTCAGCATCTGTTGGGCAATGTTGGGCAACAAAACACAGGCAGTTGAGCAGGGAGTGACTGAGTTAGATTGACAGGAACAGACCAACTTGCCTATGAAGATGC
The DNA here is from genome assembly GCF_001527695.2 of Protobothrops mucrosquamatus. Classification (NCBI taxonomy): domain Eukaryota; kingdom Metazoa; phylum Chordata; class Lepidosauria; order Squamata; family Viperidae; genus Protobothrops; species Protobothrops mucrosquamatus. The sequence continues at coordinate 3,098 of NW_015391671.1, read as the reverse complement.
CAATCACAGTTACCAAATAATGTCAGAAAATTGTTGTACAGGCCATAGTCACTAGAACCTGAAGCCCAATGCTGGCTTACATTCTGTAGCCTAATTCCTAACCCATTGCCATAAGGCTGTGAACTCTGAATTGGTGAATATATTGCCATAATCAATGTACTTCATTAGTAGTCTCTTTTTTTGCCTTTTTTTCCTTTCTGATCAAAAAGGGGAACAAAGAAAAATGGCACTGGATATGCATGGAAATGAAAGGAATCTTAAGCTGTGTTCTTTAAAATGAAGATGTAAAGATTTCAAAGATAGTAATACCTTGAAACTTTGATCATCACTCAAGTTTTGAGATTGCTTTTTCAACCACTTAGGTCAGGAGGTTATAGGACTATTGATATCACCAAGGTGTACATCCCAACTAAGGAAATTTAGAGTTTTCTGTAAAATATTTTCTTTGCCACTAGCTGAAGAGTTTTGTTTGCATCTGTTATTAATTTATTTTTTAGAAAGCTCATACTTATAGTAATAAACATATAACCGACTCCAATGTGTAAAATAACTCCATCTGCTGAAACATACTTTTTCTCTATAAAATATTCTTCTAAAGGGAAATGAGTTTTGTATTGATAATTTTGTGTAGGACAGGAAAAAGAAGTGGAAGGTGGATTTGAAGAATCTGCTGCTGTGTTATTTTGCATAATTTATTACATAATTCTAATAAAATTGCAATCTTAGACAATATTATGGGCATTAAATCTAGTAAATTCATTTCTAAGTAGGCCTGTAGAGAGAAAGTTATGAAATTAGTTTTGTTGCTTCATTTTGAAGAGGCATTTAGAAGAAAGTTTCCTAAATGATGAGGTCCAGTTGAAACTGTGATTTGCAACTGTCATAGTGGATGTGGAAATTTTATCCTTGCTTCTGATCTTAGTAAGACTATGGGGGTGGTGAAGTTGTAATTACACTTGTGATATCTATGTATTTGCCAGTAATCAAGCCCAACTCAATGGCTGAGAACCAGCTTTAGGAGTGAGGAAAGCAAACCAACAAGCCTAACAACAAAAACTGGTTAGAAGATTGAGAGATCATTTTAGGCATGAAAGGCATCAGGATGTTTTTGGGTCAATCACTTTCTTTCTGTCACTCTCTGAGCCCATCTCTCAGGGGTGGTTGTTTTGGAGAAAATGAGTCAGGCAAACAAAACCCACCCTGCTTGAAATTGCCTATATTATTAGATGTTACCTTAATAATACTTAGGTTCTTAGTTAGGATTTCAATTATTAAGTTTTCACTTGTCTTAGACTGTGAATCTAACTGTAGATTAACCACATACAATAATAAGAATTACAAGAAGAAAAAATAAACATGACAAATAATCACAAAGTATCAAGATATGAAAATCAAAGTTGAACAACAATGGCTGTTGTTCTGCTTAACTGGCTGTGGTGCTCCCACTGAGTGCCATAACAAAAAAAATCTTGTGCCAAGTGTTAAGGCTCAGGCCTGGACTAGGATTCTAATTTCAGGACTTAAAATCATGTCTGATTTTATACTCCTGCTGCCTTTGCTGTTGCCATAGAATTACCAGTTTCATTGGAACTGCTATCTGTATAGCAGAACTTTGCAGTCTTCGCCTATGTCCTGAATATTTAGGCTAATTAACGCTGGAGAAGGCCAACTCAATAGTAAAAAAAAAAAAGAATCAGGGACACTGATCATCAAAATGACATTGTCCCTGAATACTATTGCCAAATGGAAGACAACCAAATGCCTTCTATTGCAGGGTATCTTACCTAAGCAAATACAGATGGGCATTTTCCAGAGCCCACTATGATGCCTCCCATTACCTCTACTCATGGGAAGATTTATTGGAACTCATTTGCAAACACTTTGCCCTTGTGGATACAGGGAAATAGAAATTCTCATTCACGTTCTCATATGGTGTCCTTTCAATGATGCCCCAAGATTTGCTCTGATCACCTCAATCGTTTTGAAATATGAGGGCCACACAGATAAATTTTGTGTCTATTTTATTTTTTATTTTTAAGGAATGCTAACCTTACATACGAGGAGGACAAATATCTTCATCAAGTTATATAACTGTGCAAATCTATTAATTTGATATATTGCTTTATTGCCTACTGGTTTTTTCCTTCTTCAATTATTTGTTTGTTTGTTTGGCTGCCCATTTACTATAGGGTAACTCTGGGTGGCCTACAGTTACATCTAAGCTAACAGATAAAAAGTTAAAAGGAAACATTAAAATCAAAGATACATGGGGTAGAGTGGGGGGGAGGTGGGATCTGTTATTAATCAACCACTTCCATTGCGCTGTTCCCCCACTGAGGCCCCAAGCCAAACGGCAAAGCCACATTTTTAAGGCCCTTAGAAAAAGGTAGGAGGGTTGTGGCCAACCTCACATGGGGGGGGCAAGATGTTCCAGAAGGGAGGAGCAATTGCAGAGAAGTCCCTTCTCCTGGACCCCGCCAGCTGGAATAATCAAGCTGATGGGACCCGCAGCATGCTTCCTCTGCCAGCACAAGTGGTACAGTCCAATCCCAGTGGGGTGAGACGGTCCTTCAAATAACTTGGACCCATGCCATGAAGGGCTTTACAGGTGATCACCAACACCTTGAATTGCACCTGGATGCAGACTTGTAACCAATGCAGCTCTCGGAGCGGTGTTACAAGGGCTAGTCTTGGGGCCCCCAAAACTACCCATGCTGCTGCACTCTGGACCAGTTGTAGCTTCCAAATAACAAATCATTATTTCAAACTATTTCTGTTTTTACTGTACTCATTTTAGTGCAAAAGCTGATCAAAGACCATAATAAAAATATTTTATTTTGATACTGATAAATTATGATTTCCTAGGTTCTTGGGAAGAACTTGATGTTATAAAGGTCAGCACAAGCTGAAGAACTGGCAGCCATGTTCCACATTTTTGGATAAATAATAAAATTATCCCAATGAGACACGAACATGATGTGGTTATGGGGTTTGTTTGCTCTGACAAATGTGAGAGCTCTGCTAGATGTTCAACCATCCTGGACCAGTCTCTGCAGAGAAAACAGATGAGGACTGTCTCTCCAATAAACTATATGGTA
>NW_015391670.1:0-23698 GCF_001527695.2 Protobothrops mucrosquamatus | reverse complement strand
AGCTCGTAAGACAGTACTGGAAAGATAATCCAAGGCTCTAGGCCTGAATGCCGGAACATCACTTTTCCGGTTTTGCCAGATAACACAGTGCAGATATGTGTCCATAACATCAGGCCAAGCTATTCTAGGGTTTGCAGAAACAGTGTCTTCTTAAGATGTAGAAGTTTAATTAGCGAAAAAGGAAGTGTACAAAGGGGGGGCGATAACACAGTTGGTCACTGTGTCTCTCTGATGAGATTATTCTCTGTACCTCTGAACTTTATTATCCAAACAAAAACCCATAACGTGACATGGACTCCCTGACAATTGGGTTTTTTTTAAAAAAAAAATACTCAGGAAAACTGTCTAGCTATTCACTATGACTGCTTGAGATGACTAAATAGGCTGCATGTGTGAAAATATTTCTATTATTATTTTTAATTGAAATACACATTCTAGAGAATTGGAGATTAATCCTAAAACCTCTGGCAGTTTTTATCGTCAGCTTCAGGAGAGTGTAACTGATGTTCTGGTTATTACTCAATTATAGATTTTTGTTTTCATTTTGGACTCATGGCTGACTATTCTGATCTTTTCAGTTTGTGCTGGTGAGGTGCAGAGGTATGCGCTGAGGCTTTTTGAAAGAACAGAGGTTTTGTGGTTGATTTATTATGTGTAATGTCATTTGGAGTTTGGGAATCTCCCAAAAGGCAAATATTATAGCATTAATCATTGGACATAGTTTAGAAAGGCCACGTAGGCAGGACCACTGATCTAATTGCAAGCTATCTACAGGCAGATATGTAAGCTACTGATCCTGATAATATATAACTCTAATATTACAGAAATAGGAAATATTCTCTTTTCTAAATGGTAAAGCTGTGCACATTCTGAAAATGGCTTGGAAGAATTTCTCCAGGTTTTACCATAAGCACATCCCTCTGCTTTTCATTAAAGCAACCTGACTTTTTTCAAGCTTTAGCATAAGTCTGAAAAGAATAGGCTACTGCTTCAAGGAGTTCATTAGAATTAATGACCCTCTAGGAAGGACAGGGAGAAAGGCTGATCCCCTGGAAGACTTCTTAGTACTTCTGCCTAGCTTCCCTATCCTATTTTTATAGTTGAATTTTTAAAATTGTCTTTAAAATAGCATTTTATTTTGCAATATAAAGGAATAACAGATTAATAGAGGATGAGATTTTCATTTCCAACTTTTTTTATTGGCAAAAATGGAATTCTTGAAAACTGAATTTCTGAAGAAAAATTCCAGAAATTTGAGAAAGTGGGGCAATCTCAAGCCAAAATTTTGTTAGATACTTCAGTCTGGTAACGTTTGATACAATTAAATATGGCTTTCTTGTGAGGCCCTTCAAGGGATGTGTGTAATAGCACATTTTTATGTTGCTACCCCTACTACTTAAGTGAGTAATCTCATCTTTGGTCCTTCAGTAAGGAGTCTTTCAAGGCTCTCTCCAATGCTATTTAACGTCTATATGAAAGTGCTGGGAGGGATGATTCAGAGGACAGAGTTGATGTTTCATCAATACATTTATGACACATTATACATTGATATTGAGAATATGGATAGGGTAAAAGAAGTTTAAATTTAACCCTCTAAGATGGACTTGTTGTTCATGAACACTGGGATATTATATGAAAAAAAAATTTCAAGTCATTCCTCTGGACCGGTCACACTCTCCTGAAGGAGGCAATTCTGTGAATTGGAAGTTCTCCTGAATCCCTACTTCCTGCTCAGAATTAACAGGTAAATTGCCCATCTACAGCAAGTGGAAGTCTCAGGGAGCTGAATTAGTTATAGTCAAATCTGAACAAGAATGCTCTGGATAAGTAATCCACACTCACTTGGGCTACTAGAATATACTCTACTTGGGTTAGAGACCTGAAAGTTGCAACTGTTGTAAAATGGTACATTTGCTGGCAGGTCAATCCCACCAGTTCAGAATAACACCTATTTTACAGTTGCTGCAATGGTTTAACAGTAGATTTTTTGACTCATTTCAAAACACTGGTAATTACAATACTATTGAAGCTTTACATGGCGCAGCGTTCAAATTCCATCAAGCAGTTTCAATCAAGAAGTTTCATCAATCAGGATAGAATCTACCTGCTCATCCTGACTATCTATATAGGACCTGCTAAGACTCCATTCTCCTGCAAAGCATATGAAGTATGGACAGCAACCTTTATTATTTATTAATGTTATTAATTATTTAATTTATTATTTTTTATTTCATGTATTGCCAATATTTCTAGTTGACCCCGTTCACAATGATAGGGGAAGCATTTATCTTGGGGGCCGATTATCTTCTCAATAAGAGCCCCATTCCCCACCCCTCCAAGATAAATGCTTCCCCTCTTCTCCTTCCTTTCTTGAACTGTCTTTTCGTGGTGTACCTTTCAGCCAAGATGAATGTAGAGTGCTATAATAGTTTTAGTTTTATATTTTCTGATGTTTTCTTATTTTAATCTTTGTTAATCACAATTAGAGTTATTTGGGAACGGGGTCAACTAGAAATACTGGCAATACATGAAATAAATATTAATAAATAACACTGCTCCTTTCTCACCCAAACCGAGGATTACAGAATGTAATGTGACTCCTTCCATCTTAGGTAATGGCTAATGCACTTTATAGTAAGCTATGATTTGGTTTTAAGCCTGGTTGGAAGAATAAGCCACAATAGTTGGATTCACACATACATCTATGCCAAAACCATTGTTTATAAATGTAGTTGGGTACACACGTCAGACTTGGCTAAAATTAAGCTAATTGTGATCATGGACAACCTACTTGGGGAATTGAAGCGAGAGTGAGAAAAAGAACCCATACCTGGAGAAAGCTGTAGTAAGAAGGGGCTTCTCCATTTTATATGGACAAGTTAAAAAGTTCCTCCAGTAGTGAAAAGCATACAGCATGTTTATAAAATGTATTTTACTGTATATACTCTATATATAATCCCTGGCCTTTTTATACTACACTATATAATTACCCCAAATCAGCCATCTAGACAGTGTCTTTTGGCACAGAGTTGAGATATAACTCAGTGGAGGGAAATATATGTTATGTGCTGTATCTCAAATAGTTATAGGAAGGATGAAGGGAAGAGCAGCTTATTTACAAGTAACACTTGGTTAGCATGGGTCAAAAGGCAAGATAGTCCATGACAAATGTTTTTACTAAGAAAATGATTCTTTCTTAAAGGTAGTAACAGTAGAAGGGAAGAAAACAACCTCAGATTTCTTAATTTTGAAATTTATTTATTTATTTGTTTGTTTGATTGATTGATTGATTGATTTGTATGGCCGTCCACTCTCTCTCAGTGACTCTGGATGGCTTACAAACAATAAAAGAACCCAATATATAAAGAATAAAAATAATAACCCCCACCCACAATAATAGGTGATATGCTTACAGTACATCACCTATCATTTATGCATATATGTCTGCTTCATTTTCTGCTCCTTTCTGAAATGTATAAATGTGAGTGCATCCTTTTATCTGTATCTCTCAATATTCTCTGGAGAGGATCCCTCCAGTGTGCACTGTAAAAAATAAATACTGCAGTGAACCTTGAATATTTGCTTTAACTCCTGCATTTTGATTTCATGTCTATAACTGAATCTTCCAAAGAGTTTTATAATTAATTTCAAAATCTTATTTCAAATCCATCTAGACTCTTGATCCATTTGTAATTTTCCAAAATCAATGTTCTAGTCACTCTTTTGCTGTTTATTCCCCAAAAATATTTTTTTTAAATCCTTACACTTGTATTTAAAACATCTTTCATTAAGGATTGAAGAAAACTCACTGGACACTGTAAAACTCACCTGTCCCAAAGTTCCAAATACTTAAGCAGTTAAGAAGCTATTTCTGAAAGTTATTAAGAAATTAGGCTCTGTGAACCTTATATCCATTATGGCTTGAAATCCCTTAAGTCCCAGCCATTTGACTCACAAATAAACTATGAAAATCTCAGTTCCTCCAATGTACTCACAAGAAACATTGTCTGGAGTACAAGTGGGTAATCTCACAAACTCTCCTTTTTCCAGAGAGACTTCATGGCTCATACTTTGCCTTCTGGCCACTAATTTCCACCACAATGCCAACCCATGCTCCTTCAGGGACATCTAGTTCACCATAAATCTGTATTGACAAATGCTGACTGATGTGGGCAGAGATCCAAATATTTTTTATGATCAGGAAAACAATGATGAATGTTCCCAATTGTTTATGTTGCATGTTCAGTCAGCAGATTTGAAGCAAGATAGAGTGACATTTTATTGCTTAGCATTGGGTATGGATTTCAATGATTTAGAACTTATTGAGAGTGGGTTGATGGCTTCCTGAATAATAAATAAACTCCAAAATACAGATTTTGCTGTTCTTTAATCATCATCCTTCAAGAGGTTGAACATTTGGTTATATTTTATATTTCTATTTTTTTCTCCTAAGTATCTACTTCATCTTGCATTGGTATTATTATGATTTAATATTACCCTATTATTTGATTCTGATTTTTTTTTCAATTTCCTCAGCAATTCTTGCTGGCACCAAAGTTGTTCTAAATTATTGTAGGTATTAAAACCGCCAGTTGTCTCCCTTCTTATCTTTCTGAATCATAATCAGTTTAAAATCAAGATATGATTTCATGAGAACAGCAATTCCCTTTGATTTACTTGAACCTGGAGCAAAATACTGTTTGCCAAAAGATTTATGTTTTAATTTTAACACCATACCATTTAAATTGTACATTTCTTGAAGTAAAATTACAGCGGGTTTAATAGAATTAAATATTTCATAAATCTGTATATTTTCATCATTATCTTCTAACTCTCAAATGTTTAATACATAATTTTAAATGTTTCTGATATCAAAGCATGCCTGCTGAATATACTTTCTCTTCTACAGTCTAAAAAACAACACTTGTTCCCATTAATAAACTTTTAAACTACAAGAAGGTTTGACTGAATTTCCAAAACTTTTTCTATCAAGTAATCCTCTCCAACTTTCCACTAGAAATCTTACCCCAGATATCTATCTCCCAGGTCTTTTTTTCTTCCCCATTGTGATGAGAACCAAACCATAAGGAATCATAGGAGCCAGGTGTACTGAAATATTTTCCCTTATTCAGTTTATCAAATTCCACATGTGGTAGAATCTATTAACACAGTTATAAAATGTTTTCAGAAAGTGACCTCGGTGTCTTGAGTAAGTTAGTCCAATCTATTTGGGTTTTAGTTTGTAAATATGGGCAAAATTCTTCTGTTATAAAAGGCTTCTTCTGGGCTCGTGTAGAAAAAGGAATGCTTTTCTTTCTTTATATTCATGTATTCATATTTCAGCCATAATCTAATTATATTTGATTGGGAAGAATCCTCTTCTTGTCTTCCTTCCATTCTAATATGTTTTATTTTTCGAAGAATATAGCATTTCTTTTTAAAAAGACATTACAACCTGGTCCACTGACCCAGTCTTCTTGCTCTAAGTGTAGAATCATTGCTAATGTCAAAAATCCTTTTGTAGCAGTAAAAGTGCTCATTTTATATGAGATAACTTTATACGCAGTACTAATCTAATGTTATTATTTTAAAATTTCTTATTCAGGTTGATACAATTTCTAAACCACTTTTCCATTTCTTTTGTTTTCCTTTATTTCTTTTTTCTCTTCCCTCTTTTTTCTTGATTGCACTTTTAAATAACTAATATAATAAACTCATTTTTACAACCCTGTAATCCCTTTTAGAGTTGAGGCAACTGGATGGAGCTGAGCATTTACTAGCCGGATGCCCTTCCTGACACCATGAAAAGTTCACAGCAGATATTTTTTTTCTTTGCACCGTAGGAGAGAAATATCTGCCCATATAATAAAATGAAATATTTTAAAAATGGAAAGAAATATCTACAAAGCAATCAAAGGTGCCATCATGTTTCTTAAACAAACAAAAATACTGCTGGAACTCCTAGTTGGGTGGGAAATGAGCTTTTCATAAAGTCATAAAATCTCCTCTGGAGAAGTTATAGGCTCAAACTTCTTCCCTGATTCCTCCACCAAAGATGCAAAAATTCGATCAGTTTTTTTTTTCTTCATTGAGATGGAGTTATGAATCTCAGAAATGGTTCTTGCATCTTACATGAACAGAAGCTTAGCATTTTAAGACAAAAAAAACCCTCATTGTTCCATAATTTCCATAAATCCATCTAAAATATATACTACCTTGATACTTTGGGATGACCAGAATTTCCACCAAAATGAATTATTAAAAATGAAATAAAATTAAGCAAATCTCAGAGTATGGTCTATGTTTATTGACTTCAAAGGCAAGTTCTAACTTTTCCGTACCATCACATTCAATCTTTCTTTTTCAAACCATCGCTTGCAAAATGATCAAAATAAACAAAGAAAAGTCTCCTACCGTGAACGAACAGCACCAAACAATGGAAGAATAAAGTCAATCATTTCATCTAATTGGTAGATATTCGTCTCTCTCAGATATAAATAACATTCTTGATTTTATTCTTTTCCCCACAAAGGTAGCATCAAACTTTAGCAAAACAGCTGCAGAGAAAGCGTATCTTTCTGGCAGCCCATAAATCAGCCCTAAATCTCAAATGAACTTAATTGATAATGGCAGCCAGTCTAACTTAATCATATGTGAATGTCTCTCTCTCTGCTCAGATGTCACTGGATGAGTGTTGGCAAGATTTTCTTCCCTTTCAAACACTTTAGATACTGTTTCTTGCTTTTGGGCAGGATCTCTCACAAGTACTTGGATACAGTCCAAGATACATCATGGATTTTTCTTAGAAAAACAAAACAAAACCCTGATTCACTTGAAAAGAAAACCCCTTCATATTGTCACTCTCTGACCTGAGTGGTGTGTTAAATAGTGTACTTGACTGGAACTAAGTTGAAAAGCATTCTCATCCATGAAATTCACCAGATGACCTTGAATAAAACATTGTCTAATATACCTAACAAAACTCTTATGAGAGGAAGATCATCAATAGAAATGATAGGTTGTCTTAAGATGTTGAAAATAATAATCCTAAATAATAATAAACCTAAATAATAATCCTAAAATAATGTGGTACACATTAGTTTAGGAAAGAAAGATCAATTCTGGTTTTTTTTTTCTGATTTCTATATATTTTTTTCTTAATCTGCAGTTCTGTATACACTTGCTCCTGATTTTTGAGAACTTCTGGAGAACCATTGAAATTTCAGAAGACTGGAGGAGTACAAATGTTGTCCCCATCTTCGAAAAAAAAGAGAGGAAGAATTTGAGGAAAATATTGGGAGAATTGTGATATCCTGCATTTAGGGAGGAAAAAAAATGAAGGAAGGCAATAGTACATGTGAAAAGCATCTGGGTGTCCTCAGAATACAACTTGAAAATGTGCCATAGAGTTACATAAATGTTAATAAAAAGGCAAATGCTGCATTGGAGTGTATTAACATAGAGCCCAGGTCATGGAAAATAATGACTTTACAAATGAAACCTATGGTTTACAGAGCTACAAAGGTCATAAATGCAAGGATTGATCACAATGTTACTTTTCCATCATCATCATTACTATGAATAGTCACTGTATGAGGCAGTTACGAAATGAGAACTGCCTGTATGTAGGGTATGGGCACAGTTTTAAGCCTGTAGTGAATTATAGTTAATTCTTAGAAGCCTTTTTCAGAAGCTACATATTTAACAAATAAGCATATAAGAGGTGAAACACAGTGGAGCATCCATTCTTCACCTACAAACCTGAAAAGAGTCTCTCTCTCTCTCTCTCTCTCTCTCTCTCTCTCACACACACACACACACACACACACACACACACACACACACACACACACAATATAAACTATCTGTGCAGAGCACAGACTTTCAGATGCTTCACCCTCAAATTGGTTTAGAATTTCATTATGGGTGAAGAATTTTGTTAGCAGCTCTTTTTGTTGCTATTCTTACATGAAGGAGCTAGTGATAACATATAAAGGAACATCTCATTTATTAAGTGGTGTCACATCAGGGAGGGGAAGTTGTGAAACAAGATGTGGGTGGTGGGGGAGGGGCATTACCCAATCGCTTCTATATAGAGGAAAGGAATCCTTATGAAGAAACTGGGACTGTTTCAGGATTAACTAAAAAAAAAATATTTCTCCGAGCGGCCAGAGTTGGCTTGCTTTCATAACTGCAGTTTATTGGTCTGTTGGCTCAAACAAACCTAAAAACAAGAGAAAGTCAATCTTGCACCACAGCTAACACCTGGAATATATTCTCGAGAGTGAAAACAGCAGGGAACCGACCAGAAATAACCTCACTTGTATTATTGCTTCAATTAGACCAAAACAACTTTTCCTTTGAAAACGTAATAATAAACACTGCAGGTCATTCACTTGTTCAGAGTCCCATTGGGAGAGGAAAACAGATGGAGGCCCTTAGCTGGACCTTTTTCTGTCAAGAGAGACAAGAGGCACAAATGAGGAGACAGAGACTGATTTTAATTGGAACCAACAGCACCTACATGCTGCCTCTAATATCCATGTCATCTTATTGAAAAAATTCCCCCGGACTTTGTCTTCAGTCGGCCTGCCAAGATGAATGAAAGACAGCCCCTTTGCCATTTGGAAGTGTATCTTTTTCAGGTTCATTGCTGACCTCAGCAAGCCCTACCAAGTGTAGATAAATTTCACGTGTTGCAGAGGTAGAACAAATGCTGTCTAAACATTGCTTGCAATACTTTTTTTTCCACCAGAAGATATGCACAGCTACGGTTCATTAAATGGAATGCAATCAGGTACTTGAAATTCTCCACTTGGGGTTTCCTTGATATCCAGCAATTGGTAGCAGAAACTGAAGCCCTCCCAACTTAAAATCAAATTAAGTGGCACATTTTCCTCACCCTTAAAGTGAACTCTGTCGCTCACCGTACTAAGCAAAGTTGTGGTGACTTTCTCTTAAACCATCTGACTTTTCAGGTGATTTCTTTCCCTTACACACAAACAGGCATAGGTAGCATATGTGGTAAGGTCACCAATGCCGTTATTTCTAGATAACTGAAAATCAGCCTGAAATATTCCCCATTGCTAAACACAGAAATGCTTTTTGACCAATAAGCCAGATCAACATTTGTTTATTACAAACTTCAAGTTGGACAATGGCCTTGGAGAAGTAGGTTAATAATTTCATACTTTTTTCTACATAAAAAGCAAGTTATTTTCATTATAAGAAAATAAGCTGGATATTTTATTTATTTATAAGATTTTGTAAATCCAGTTGTATTATTTTTATAAGTAACTCAAGTTAGTGAACAAACCTAATATTCCTTCCTCCTCATATTTTCCTCAGAACAACTCTATGAGTTGAGTTGAGCTGAGAAAGGGTGACTGGCCCAAAGTACATGTAATTTGTCCATATAATTATTTCACATATCTGGTATACCCCTATATATAAGTATGATATTACCTTAGATAGAATAGAAAATAGTACAGTACATGTTTCACCCACACCATTGTACATACTACCCAAAGTCATTTTTTGATAGAGAGATAGAAAAATCTGCAACTATGAAACAACCTGATAGCATTTGTTTATATATTTTTCGACATTAAAGATATAGATTTCTTAATTGGCAAGAAAACACACATCAAATCTGGAATGTAAGTCATTCTTCCAGCTTGAATCTATTGGATTTTTGCCAACAAATAATTCTCTCCACATTCTTTCCAATCTTTTATGATATTTTTCAGATAAAATATTACAGCAATTCCTTTCCTCAATTTTTTATTCAAAATCAATTTATGACTATATTACTTGGAAATTCTTTCAGCTATCCAGTTAGCACTGCTGTCTTCTTCAGAAGTGTTAGATGGGATTATCAAAGTAATTAACACCACATATTGCATTTTAAATGGATTTGACAATACTGGCAGCATAAATTGTTCTCAAAGCCAACAGTTTTGTCACTTTTGGAGAAATGCAAATGATCATAATTAATGCATGCTATATAATTCACTATCCTGTTATAATGGCATTATAAGATGTAATTATTCAAAACAGCCGTTCTGATTTTAATAATTTATATTATTAAATTTATATTATATTTCTCATTTATGTTATATTTCTCATTTAACTTTTAAGATAAGATGACTAGAAATTCTAGGCTTCATAAATTTATGTTATAATTTTTGTTTATTTCAGAAAGAAAGGTCCATAAGAGCCATTGTTATCCTTATCTAAAAAAACACTCTGGTTTATTTTTACTATGTGTAGTTTGGTAATAAATCCGAGCAAATATAATTTCTTTATTTAATGGGTATTCTTGTTAATTGTTTTAATCAACAGGCACCAGTTTTGTCTTAGGGAATTATAAAAATCAAAGAAACCTCAGGAATGGCTGAAGGAAAAGTTTTCTAAGGCAATTCCTAACATTTCAGTCAGATAACATCTTCATTAAGACCAATCTAATATATATAACATTGTGGGCAAATTCTTGACATCTCCAGCTGTTATAACATAGGTGAGAGACAAGAAATAGAAAGGAAAATGGATGACTTGATGAAATGTGTTTACAGTCACAAGATGGAATTGACATGTTGTTGCCTTGGTGGGCGAAGCTGATCAAAACAATTATTAACAAGAATTGTTCTGGATTTTTTTTAAAAAAAATAAATTACATTAATAAAGGCTATGGAGGGGCATGCAAGCAATTTATTTTATTTTCCCTGTCCATGGAATTGGTATGAGAAGATATTTACAACTCCTTGAGACAGGAAAATGATACTTTGTTCCCGATTCTCAACATTATGTGGTTGGATAGAGCAGGATAGAAAATTATCTCTGTATGGTCTAACTAAATTTGTGACATTGGCTAATGAAAATAGTGGCTGTACAGAAGTGTTCTTTTTAAAGAACTGCACGAATCACTGAATAAGAACATTATTGTAGGTGCATAATCATCTTTATGTCTTTATGCTTCCTAAATATGCATTGAAACTAGGTAGATGAAGCAAAGTTTGATTAACAACTTTAGATTCCACACTGGATCCAGACATGTCAGTAATGTTTTATATAGCACTAATTATATAAAATATATAAAACCATAATTTATTTATATATGTGTGTGTACCTATCTGTGTCTGTCTGTCTGTCTGTCTATATCAGACAACTCATGACGTCATGTGACATTGCACGACGTATCGTTACTGTTTTGCCATTGCTGGCACGGCTTCCATGTGACGCATCTGGCCCGCAGGCTGGCAGTTTAACCCCCTGGTATCTGTCTGTCTGTCTGTCTGTCTGTCTGTCTGTCTGTCTGTCTGTCTGTCTGTCTGTCTGTCTATCTATCTATCTATCTATCTATCTATCTATCTATCTATCTATCTATCTATCTATCTGTCTGTCTGTCTATAACAGTCTCAATATTCAGTCAAGTATTGCTTTTCCATCTCTGGTTTTAGATTTAAGCCATGCAAATCTATTTGCTTTTTAGCCATGCAAATCATTTCAGAGCCTGTGGTATGATGAATGACTTCTCAGCTAGGCAATTTATCATCAGATGAGATTGTTCACCACAGCCATCAAAACAGTCAAGTCTTTATACCACTCAGTGATCTCTCTGCAGTTTTTGCCAAACTCCTCTCTAGGAAAATGCCATCAATAATTTGAAATAACAATATGGTCTGATGCTGAGAAAGAACACTAGAGACAGTTTCCAAATAAATGTAGTGCCAGTATTTTAATAACTGTTCTGAACAGTTATTTATTTTTAAAGCAAAGTCTGAATTTGCAAGAGAATTGCAAAATCTGTAGCCTCCCATCTTTGATTTCGTATAGTCTAATTACCACTACTACAATTAATACTAGTGAACTCTTATTCTTCTCCTCCCTCTTCAACCTTCCCAACCTTTTTCTGAATCAGATTTTGGTGGGAAACTGAAGTGGGAGAGGGAAATTGGTTACCAATAGTGAGGAGTCTGCTAAGAAATATTCAGGAGTGTAATGACATGATAGCAGATACTTTACATCACAATCCTAGGGGAGATAATGTGCAAATGATGGGTTGTCGGTGTTTCCAGTACCAATGCATCTATAGTAATGTCTTATCCTATTAACAACAGCTACTAAAGTATAATTAAAATGGTAGGTTTTGATTCATTAAAGATAATGTGAGATGCATTCTGAAATGGTGTAAAGGTTTCTGAAAATCTTGTTGAAATAAATGCAGTGCTCAAAATGGCATTATATAAGGTCAAACCATTAAAAACCATATCCTAAAGGCATTCTTTCTGTTCTCAGACACTGGAACTTCCTTTGTGGGTGGGAAGCATTGCAAAGACACTTTCTCCATCATGAAATTGGATGTGACTTATGCCAGCATTTCATAAGCCATGGGAAACTGAAGACATTGTTATTTTTTTGATCAGTTGCTGGATACTTCATAGTTTAGTAAACTATTTAAATTTTAAAAAAGGCTTCACTGTCATGCCATTTGATTGCAAAGTATGATCGCAGTAATAGGAACTGTCAGCTTAATCCTTTATTCAGCTGCCACAAAAATGTGCTATCAAGATTATTGTTTTCCAAAATTGCATTTTAAAAGCAAAAGTTAAAAACTTTGAAAAATCCAAATTTCAGATTCCTTTCATTGTTTGGTTACATGGTTTCCTGTTCATAAATTCATACTTAACTGAGCAAAATTGTTGAGTTTAGCTTTATATTAAGCTCGAGAATAGTTCACTTTCTTATAGAATGGATGGCTGATATATTGAAGAACACAAGAACTCAGTCAGAAAAGAGGAACCAACTTCTTCCCTGGTCCAACACCTTAAAGCGGATTTGCACAGTATTTGCAGCGTTGACACACAGGACATAAAATTGACTTTAAAAAAACCAGAACTATCACCAAAACTGAACACTTTAACAACAGAATAATCAGAGAAGCCATCGAGATAGAAAAACGGCCACACAGCATGAATAAACGAGATGATACCTCCTGCCTACCAGCCATTTGGAAACCCGCCCTTATTGGCAAACGAGTCCCTAACACAAAGAATGACACCAGACCCACACTCACGAAAATCACACAGGATGTCACCACCACACATCCACGCAAAAAGCAAACCCAAACCCACATAGATGATGAGGCATGACCACAAACTAGAAGCCAGTCCACAGCTGCATCATTAGCCACTTTAAACCCCTCCAATCCATACATGAAGCAAACTGACACCCACCATAAAGATGTGGCACGACCACGAACACGAAGCCAAACAACAGCAACGCAGCTCACCATCTCAAATCCCCCTGCAATTCAGACTAACCCGAGCACAACAAAGCCCCCACCCAAACAGAACACTCCCCCATCCACTCAGAGCACAGCCAACCCCCCCCATCCAATCAGAGCACAGCCAAGCCCCTTAACCAATCAGAACACACCTCCACCCAATCAGAACACAGCCAAGCTCCCATCCAATCAGTTCAAACCCCACTGGCAGTTAAAAGGAAGAAACAGCTGCGATCACACATTACTCCTAGAAGCACGAAGCTGAAAACACCAGCCTGAAGATGACGAATGGGACTTCGTCGAAACGTCGCCAAGACACTTCCAATTTTACGTGGGAGAAAACCCGAATAACCAAAGACCTACATACAAACACCCGCGAAAACCTCAGAAAACATATATGAGAATGAATGGGGAGGCGCGGTTTGCGTCCCCGATGGCCCAGCACCGGAGAAATGCGAGGAGAGGAGTAATGGTCACACATACACTTAGGGAAGAAGGACTGAATGGCGGTGTGAAGGGGAGAGAAAAAGAAGAGAGATGGTTGGAGGATGAGAATGAAGGAGTGGTAAGAGTGGTGGGAACATGGGTGAGAAAGAAGCCAGACAGCGCTACGGGGAAAGAGGAGGAGGGAAGGAAGGTGGGATTGCAAGTAGTCAGGGGAAGGAAAGAGGTTAATGAACAGCAAAATGAAGTCCTGAATGAAGGAGTGCCACCCCCTCCCGATGAACAAATAGGACAGGGAAAGAGAGGAGGTGGGAAAGAGAGAACCAGGAACGCAACAACTCGCAAAAGAACAATCAAGAATGCAAAGCAGGAGGACTATCTGGGCCCGGTCACGAGATCGAGGAGTCGGGTGCAAAAGGCACCACTCCCATAAAAACAGCCACCCACTGATGGTTAGCCACCCTGATGAAGCCAGCAGGAGGCCGGCGAAAGCTAGGTGTTTTAATTGTACATAAACTTGTTATAGTTTTTATCTCCTGGTGGTCTCACAGTTTGTGATTCTCCAGATATGAATTTACCCAGGAGTCAACCTCCAGCTTTTAAAATTTTTAGAATTTTAAATGATATATATATATATATTAAAAATAACATAAAAGACATACCCATGACTCCTGGGAGGATCCATAGTAGAGTACAAAAGTAAAGAACACCAGGAGAAAAAAGAGACTCTAAAAATATATATTTAATGGTTAAAACCAACAAGACAATGCATGGCTAAAACCTATAAAATTGTTCTTTAGAAATCTTACAAGAATTAAAAACNCCCCTCATGAGTACACTCCTCCGCTGGAGATGCTTTTTCCCGCAGGAGTGACCCTGCAACTACTCCCGAATTGGAGAACGGTGGAGGATATAACTGGCTTATGGGATGAAAACGCCCTTTATCCCAGGTTGCACAAGTAGGGGGAGGGTGCAGCCGTTCGTTTTGTGCTCCAGGACGACCCATGGAGTCATAAACACCCATGCCAGTCCCCATGGGGCGTGCATCGTGCTTATATATATATTAGTGACTAGTAGCAAAATGTAAATGACTATGTCATATAAGTAACATTACCAAAATTATTGCTTTGAAATAAAAATTGAATATTTAGATAAGGGAGCTTGGATTGCTCTGATTGCTTGTATAACTAAGAAACCATCAGCCTAACTCAATCTTGCAATATCCTTAAGTCATTATAACACTTCTGATTCATCACAACCTATTAGATAAGGGGTGTCAAACTCGCTGCATCACGTGACGTGTCGTGACGTATTACAACTTTTTTCCCATAGCTGGAGCTGGGGTGGGCACGGCTTCTGCATGACACATCCGGCCCACTGGCTGGCAGTTTGACACCCCTGTAATAGATTATCCTTCGGTTCTTGTAAGCTCTTACTTATATCATCAGTGATAATATCTAACTGCCTAATCTTCTGAGGAACTCATTTTCAATTGACTTTAATTTTCCCACTTTTTCCCCACCTATTTTCAATATTTCTGCAGGCAGCCATTTCACCTTCTTTTCTTTTTATATTTTGGGATATTTGTTGGTGTCATAAATCCAGAGCTTTTCAGGTGCTGGATTGATCAAATCTAATCCATTAAATGATATTCAGAATCAGAGCCACAAAGCTATTTCTTATATGGTTTTCTTTTCTGTAGTAGATCTGATGCTCCTCTGAAATGAACTGAATCCATTTTAAGTCACTGATCCCCTGAAAGTCAAAGTTCAGTATGACCTGCCCATTGACATGTCTGTTTTGACAACATCAAATTTGCCTTGGTTCATACTAATGGTTTGTTAAAGATTTTGGAGCATAAAACTTATCTTTTCGTTGGGTATATCAGCAGCTGGATGTCTTTCCAGTTTTTATACATCAAGCAGCAATGTTACTAATATTGCTCTTGCCCAGAATTTGTGGCATATATTCTAATCATGTGAGAGGTATGCTGGGGGAGCTTATTTTCAATATTGTTGATTGAATAGTGAATGCCTGCTTGGTATTCTTGGTAGAATCTGGAAATAGTTTTCCATCTCCTTCTTGGGTGGATTGTGTTTAGTCTGGGCCTCCTTTATGACCTGCCAATCATGGATGGTTTTTCCAGGTGTATATTCCCAATAGTATAATTTGTAGCATCTCTAGGATCTGCATGCATTTTCAGCACTGAGCATGGCCGAATTACTTATTGATGTCCATGTAACTGGGCATGTTCAGTGAGGAACAAGCACTTTATGTTGACAAATGTACCAATTTAGCCTCCTTGTACCTTTTTTAAAGGATTGGTTGATTATGCCCAAAAAGAAATTTCATAAAACTTTTAAAAAGTGTATGTACATATAACACTAGGGAGTGCGATGGCTGAGTGGTTAAAGATGCTGACCTTGCCAGTTGGAAAACTGACAGCCTGGGTTCAAGATCTGGACACTGTGCAATGGAGTGAGTTCCTGTTCCTTGCCTCACCTACTGCCAACCTAGCAGTTCAAAAATATGCAAATGCAAGTAGATAAATAGGTACCAGTTCAGTGGGAAGGTAAAGTGTTCCATGCACCTCGACATATAGTCATGATGGCCCCATGACCACAGAAGTGTCTTCAGACAATGTGGGCTCCCTCCGCTAAGAAATGGAGATGAGCACCTCTAGAGTAAGACACAATGGACAGGGGAAAGCTTTACCTTTACATGTGACACAGACACAAACACACATACTATGTATGTAAACAATAGCCAGCAGAATTTTAGTGGACAAGAAACAAGGAGACCAGGTTACAGTCAGTGGTGGGATTCAAATATATGTGAACAACTGGTTCTCTGTGTGGATGCTGCTTCCGGAAGTCCATTCTGGGCCTGGGCAACCAAAAATTAGCTACTGGTTCTGCTGAAGTGGTGCGAACTGGCTGAATCCCACCACTGGTTGCAGTCCTCCCTTAGGAACAGAAGCCAAATGAGAGAACTTGGACCAGTCATTCCCTGTCCCCACCCCACAATCAGTGTCAGACTCTGAGATAAGCAGGCTGATTCAACAATCCTCTTCATAACATTATGAAGAACTAGACGAGTGCAGGGCAAAAACAATTGGAGCTTAACCCTGCAACCATGTGGAACAAATGCTAAGAAAAACAGCAGTGTGTGTCTATGTGTTGTTTGGGGGTATGTGAAATATATATTTCATCAAACATGTGCTCTTCATTCTTTTAATGCTGAAAATGTGAAAGGTTAGTCTTCTCAGAAATGCCATCTGTGAGAATATAGGATGACTAGTGCCTTCTTTCTCCTGGGAACTCAGACCTTTTGATATTGCTGTAATGAACAAGATGATGGATGGATGTCACCATTCTCTTCCTGAAATCTTGATCTTATTCTGAATTTCAGCAACAGGCCTGACCTCCTCTTAGCAACTGGTGCATGAGTGATCTATCCATCCATTCATCTTTCCATTCCACAGTTCCTTCTATGTTCTCACCTTCATACATCTGCCTGTTGGGGGCAAGCAATAGGCCTGTCTGTCAGTAGCTCTGTAATGAGAGTGGTTTACTAAATTACGTTATCCTGTCTCTTTTGGAAGAGGGAGGGAGAAAAAACACATTCTGCATTCAGGAGACTCTCCTAATGACGGTGGGAGGTCATGCTTTTCCTTGTAGAAAACTCATTTAGGATCTAGAGAAAGTCTACAATAATCAAGTTAAAGCATTTTACCATGGCTTTAAAAGAAAAGGGGAAACTTCAGGAAACAGTCACAATCAAAGTCATTAGGACCTCATTGCCACCATCTTTCCCAGTGTTTGCGGAGTAATACCTTTGGTTTGTATTGTGAAATAAAAATATTTCATAATATTTATTAATGAACAAGATCATAATAAATACTCAAGGCAGCTAACAAGGGTTGCTTTTTGGTGAAACAATCAGAAAAACATTGGATCAGCTAAAGAGTAAATGAAACACCCACAGATAAACAAAAGAGATGGGATTACATCAGAGCCGCCAATTTATTAGGAATTAGATTGTTCATAGTTCTCCAGAAATGGTACACTCAGCTCAGTTCAGAAGGCAAGTATTCCTAAAGGAGAGTTTAATATACCAGAGGAAAAGAAGGACATTTCTTCTTGGTTTTTTACAGGAACTTACTCAGAAATAAAATATTCCTGATGATTAAAAATCAGAGGATGAAGAAAGAAAGAAGATAATAATTACTCAATAGAAAGAAAATAGAAAATATAACTAGTATGTTTTCTTCTCTTTTCTTTCCTTTTCTTCTCTTTTCCCCTTTTCTTACTTTCTATTTTTTAATTTTGTATATTTTTGCTATATTGATATTATTTGTTTATATGTATAGACCTCCAGATGAATGGATATAGATATAGATATAGATATAGATATAGATATAGATATAGATATAGATATAGATATAGAGATAGATAGATAGATAGATAGATAGATAGATAGATAGATAGATAGATAGATAGATAGATAGATAGATAGATAGATAGATAGATAGATAGATAGATAGATAGATAGATAAACATTTCTTAATATAAAATTGCTCCATAGCAGACAATTCTTCTTATGGAATCTTGATTCTAGAGCAGGTATTTTAGAGGAATGTCAGATGGGTCCCTGCGTGGAGAAGACTAGACAAGTCAATCAGAAAAATTGAGTTCATTTGAGAAATAACAATCTTGATGTATTAACCTTATGTGAGTGCTCTTTCTATTTGTGTTTTCAAAGCATGTTTATAAATACTTAAATATTCATTGTATAATACCTTTCTGTATTTTTAATTGAATGTATTTTATTTAAATTTTGAGGCCTTTTGCATTGTAGGAAGTGACATAAAATAAATAGTTCCTGCATTGCAATAGTCACTTGTCATTGTTTAAACATTCTTGTGTTGGGTTTGGATTGCATGAAATAAACGAGAAGGCCAAGATCAGTTTGTCTACAAAACATTTTACTCTATGTCCAGTACAGATGTAAAGCTCACAACGCAATTATCAAGGGTACCTTCACAATCTTCTTGGACAACCAATGCTATAGGTGGAAGTCTGTATAGTAAGTAGAGCTTGAATATGAACTGCTGCCAAAAAATCCAACACAGTGCTAGGCTGCATTAACAGAGGGATAGAATCAAGATCACGTGAAGTATTAATACCGTTTTACCATGCCTTGGTAAGGCCACACTTGGAATACTGCATCCAGTTTTGGTCACCACGATGTAAAAAAGATGCTGAGACTCTAGAAAGAGTACAGAGAAGAGCAACAAAGATGATTAGGGGACTAGAGGCTAAAACATATAAGGAACGGCTGTTGGAATTGGGTATGTCTAGTTTAATGAAGAGAAGGACGAGGGGGGACATGATAGCAGTGTTCCAATATCTCAGGGGCTGCCACAAAGAAGAGGGAGTCAAGCTATTCTCCAAGGCGCCTGAGGGCAGGACGAGAAGCAACGGATGGAAACTGATCAAGGGGAGAAGCAACTTAGAACTAAGGAGAAACTTCTTGACAGTTAGAACAATTAACCAATGGAACAACCTGCCTCCAGAAGCGGTGAATGCTCCAACACTGGAAGTTTTTAAGAAGAGACTGGACATCCATTTGTCTGAAATGGTCTACGGTTCCTGCCTGAGCAGGGGGTTGGACTCGATGACCTCCAAGGTCCCTTCCAATAATAATAATAATAATAATAATAATAATAATAATAATAATAATAATAATAATAATAATAATAATAATAATAATAATAATAATAATAATAATAATAATAATAATAATTGAAGATGCATGTTCACTATGCCATACCATTTATCTGTTGTTTGTTCCTCTTCTTGCTTCAATGAAAGCAGAAGTAGATTGAAATATGACTATCCAGTACAGATTTCCAAGATTTTCTTCCATGGTTCCTACCTGAAGAATTGCTTCTATTGGTCTTTTCTCCATAGCATGGTGTAGTCAGTATTTAAAAGAGAAGGCATATAACTATCCAGGTTTTGCATTAAAACATTTTATAGTTTTTAAAACAACAATAATAACAATAACAAACACCATTATTTCCAAAAGAAAAATGGGGGAGAGGGGGGAATCTCATTGCTGAAAGAGTCTAGGACTGTTTCCAGTTTATCAGATTAGAAAACTAAGATATAATGTGCTGAGCCAGCAGAAACAGAAAACAAAGCAAAATACAGAAAATACACACCAATTGTTTGTTGCAGTGTAAATTATATACAGATGAAAACTCTTAAGTGCCAAAAAACAATAAGACCTTTACTTGAAGAAAAAAAATAAGACATCTGGTACTGGATGCCCCACCAGACATGACTAATACCATTTGTATTGCACAAGCTAATGTAATATTAAACAGCAAAGATTAGGATTCCAGACTGATTTATAATATTGAGGAATATAGATTCAGAAAGCAAACTCTTTTATAATCTGTAAAATGGGTTGCCATTGGATTAATGGTTGCCTTATTTTGTGACTGACATAATGAGAAATTTATCTTATAAGATCTCCCATGCATTTTTCAGATCCCTTTCAAATCCCATCACATTTATGATGCCTGCTACTGTTATTTTATTATACAGTCCCAAGTATTATGATAAGTCATAGCCCAGTCAGTTTTTTTATGTCATGGACTTCAATTCAAACAGATTTAAGGACCATTTGATTTTAGCAAGCTATATCATTCAACGGGAGTTGACAGAATAAGCCTGTAAGTCCATTGGATGGTAATTTAGTAAGTCGCTTGCAGGAGTATGAAAATAATAACCCATTATATTGTACACCAAATTTGGTCATGAGCTGATTGAAATCAATATGGTGGACAGAAAGTGGGAGTCATTGTACTTCAGTGTGATGGAAAACAAGCCATGCTTAGTTAAAAACCCATTTATAATTTGAATCTCTATTCTAGCAATGATATAAGACAATAACTACAAGAATAAGTTCAGCAAGACAAACAATAAGATAAATCAAAACTGAAGTTCATGGACACTTCAAATGCAGATTCTCCAGATGGAATTGCATGCAGAAATTAAATAGAAAGTCTCTATTATGTCTGTTTTATTATATTGTAAGTCACTCAGAGTTACCCCAAACTGCAAGTGGTGAGTATATAAATTTAATAAATAATAATTTATCTTCATGCACAAATTCAGTCCCAACATATGAAGAAACTGCTGGGAACACATTGCAAGAAATAAGAGGGGAAATGAGTCAACTGGGACATATCTTACATAACTTTGGACACTAAAGGTATGCCGGAAACCTCAAGAAAGTGGTCAAGATGCATGATGGGAGGAAGGGAGGGAAGGTGGGCTATATCTATCTGTTCTTCTGTTCAGTGAAGCCGAAATTACTCAGATGAAGACTTTTAGGAGCTTATTAAAAAGCAGCATTTGGAACAACAACAACAAAAAGTGCCAAAAGCAAGCTGCAAATTATTGGGTCTTTTTATACAACACCAGCAACATCGTGATAAAAAAAAAATTCCGTGTTTTACAACTTTTTACAACTTTATTGAATTATAAATTCAATACTACCAGTCCCTATTTTCTAACTAGACACTCTATACTACTGATCTACTTTTTCCAGGGACATGCCCACCTGATAACGCATCAAAAAGAGATTACAAAACTATTTCAGATGTAATTCCATACACCATGTAATAAAAGGGGAGGAATGAATTCAGCCTTACCTCTTAAGTAAATATGCCTAGGATTGATTGAGTGAATGAATTTATAGGCTACACCGACTCCCAGGGCTTTTTTTTTGTCATAGAACGCACCAGAACGGAGTTCCAGCACCTTTTTTCGATGGATTTTCCAGAGTTGCCTTGAACAAAATCCTGTTGTTTTAGATACACTAAAAATTGAAGGGTTTTTTTTTTCAACTACAAAGGTAAACCTTGTAGGGTAGGCAAGGCGAGTTGTATGATATGTGTGTGAGTTCTGGCACCTGCCGACTCCCAAGTGACTCTGGGTACCTTGCTATTTTCCAAAACGCCTGAAGGCAGGACAAGAAGCAATGGATGGAAACTAACCAAAGAGAGAAGCAACCTAGAACTAAGGAGAAACTTCCTGACAGTTAGAACAATTAACCAGTGGAACAACCTGCCTCCAGAAGTGGTGAATGATCCAACACTGGAAGTTTTTAAGAAGAAACTGGACAGCCATTTGTCCGAAATGGTATAGGGTTACCTGCCTGAGCAGGGGGTTGGACTTGATGACCTCCAAGGTCCCTTCCAACATCATCATCATCATCATCATCATCATCATCATCATCATCATCATCATCATCATCATCATCATCATCATCATCATCATTATTAAGTAAGGGCTGTGACAGAAAATGTTCCACTCATTCTCCAAGGAGATTGGATTCAATGGAAATGAAAACTTCTGTCTCCAACTTCAGGTCTTTGGAAAAAGTTGTAGAGAAAGTGATGGAGCTACAGTTATAAAAGGTCTTGGAGAAGATGATCAATGGCAGTCTGGATTCAGTCATGGTTGCCCTGATAGATGGATAGATTGAGCAAATGGAATAGCACTAAAATTCATCCTTAGTGTCCTAATGAGTTCTTGATTTAAACTATAGAATTCCAGTGAAGGTCTAAAAAAGATGATAACTTAATTTTTCAATATAAAATATCTGAATTTAGAGTAGTAATACAGAATACAGAATAACAGAATAAGAGTTGAAGGTCTTCTAGTCCAACCCCCTGCTGTCTAATCTCTTCTTTAAAACCTCCAGTGATGATGCAGCTACCATTTCTGAAGGCAAGCCGTTCCACTGGTTAATTGTTCTTGCTATCAGGAAATTTCTCCTTAGTTCTAGGTTGCTCCTCTCCTTGATTAGTTTCTATCCATTGCTTCTTGTCCTACTATCAGGTTTTTTAGAGAATAGGTTGACCCCTCTTCTTTGTAACATCCCCTCATTTTTGGAAGACTGCTATCATGACACACCAGGCCCTTCTTTTCAATATTTTTTTAATATTACTTATACCAAAATCTGATATTAAAGATTAAGAAAAGAGGGAGAAGCTTCTAAGGAGTCATCAGGTTTCATTAAACTAGCATCTGAATGTTTGCCCTAACCTCGTATAATAATAGAATATTAACTTACTTAACATTTGAAGCTACATTAGGGGCCAAATAAAATATCAATATAGTACAAAAATGATAAACCATTAGTGGTAAAAATTAGAAACCAGTAACTTTCAGACAAATTTTAGGAGAAACAATTGCTTTAACATGACCATTAAAATTTGATTAATAAAAAAAGAAAGAAAAACTATAGCAAATCTAAATTAAGAGGGTTGGTCTCAGTAATTGCACATTGAGGAGAGATGAGGCAGACTGCTATATCCTTTTAATTATTCCCTCTGTTCCAAGAGTAGGCTGTTGGCAATTCACAGTACAAGATGAATGAACCTAGAAGAATTTAGGGGATTTATGAGGAATTTAGTCCTAATAAAGAAAATTTAGCCCTAGCCAAACAGACTTCATTATTAGAATGCAAAGTTAGCTGAAACAGCATGGAACAGATAAGCAAATGGTTGCTCTGTTTATGAGGGAGCAAAGGCACAGGCTGACTACAGTGGAACTGCATGCTGTGCTGGGAAATATCTACTATAGATAAGGGTATAAATCCTATAGTAGATTATTATGGAAATTCCACTATTGTGACATACATGTGCAAATTTTTTGGGAATTTTCACTTGCTCGCATAAATGATCATATGTATATTAGTCAATGTGATTGCACGGTTTGAAATTGCTTGTGTGAAATGGCCTATACAGTATGTGTATTTGAGGTCTTTCACCTGGGAATGTTAGTTGATATGTCCTTGCATATCTGACCAAAATTCTGCAGAATCTTAATAAAGCTTTGGAGAGTTCTTAGTCCATGCTAGAGGAACAGTCCCAAACATTGCTAT
>NW_015391669.1:13128-23710 GCF_001527695.2 Protobothrops mucrosquamatus | reverse complement strand
GCCGTCTCCTAGTGTGTGTTAAAGAGAAGCAGCGCGGTCAGCTGCTTAGACGCGGGAAAAGTTTTCTTTTTGAATCTTGGCCCAGGCACGAAATTCAGTGCATAACCTCGGACGAAGGAAGGCACGAAACAGACGCTGTACGCCTGGCCAAATCCGCCGTGCTATTTGAAAGCGAATAGTACTGTTGCTATAGAGAGGAATCATCCACTCACTATCCCCAGGCAGTGCAGCAACGCTTGTTACTATTTACTGGATTTCCCCCCTCCCCTTTTTTTCTTTTGCTTAGTGAGACCGAGGGGCTGCTCTATTATTCTCACTTTCTTCATGGCAGTATTCAAAATGTTTATCTCGATTTAAAAAAAAAGTTTCTCTTTTTTTTTTGAAGTTACTCTCTTAAAACTTCTTCACAGATATTAGAAACTCTTAAAAATATTGGAAAGACGTGTAATGTACCTAAAATGTAATTTTAACCACACACAGTCGCCACCTTTAAGCACTTGGTAGAGGTGGAACAAAATCCTCATGTCCAGAAAGAAGCAAAGAGGTTATTTATTCTACATAATGCCTGCAAACTTCCTGACTTTCAAAACAGACCACATATACTTAGCAACTACATTTTAAACTACTGTAGTAGTCAATTTATGTGGTTAGTTTATGCCTCGGAGTGTTGTGTGAACTGAAATAATTGGGTTAAATTAATTGTAACATAGGGTTAAGTTGATTTTGGATAGATGGATCCTACAAACAAGCATAAATCCTTCCAAGTAGTTTTTGCCATTTAAAACTGATAAATACATAATTTATTTCTGCAATTATATATTAGAGAATGCTTAATGTTTAGGTTAAAGTGCCCTG
Source organism: Protobothrops mucrosquamatus (assembly GCF_001527695.2). Lineage (NCBI taxonomy): Eukaryota > Metazoa > Chordata > Lepidosauria > Squamata > Viperidae > Protobothrops > Protobothrops mucrosquamatus. The sequence goes on along the minus strand of NW_015391669.1, from coordinate 22,855 downwards.
AACATTGGCTTAGACTAGAGCCAGCTTTGATTAAATCGTCTCTACAACCTTTCAGATGGGATACTTTTTATGGACATCAATAATACTTGCAAAGTTGCGGGAATCTTGCAGTCTGTAAACTTAAATTTTCTGTTCATATGACTTTGATTTGTTTGATTATTTTAGGATATGAGCTTCTGGAAGAACTGTTGACTTACGATGACATCTTTCTGGATTTTTTTAATGCTTTCCTGGCTCTTCCTGTGAGTAGAATTCACTACTTTGCCTGCTGCTGTCTGGGCTTAGAATATTGTTTTTGGTCAGAAGGATGTAGGTGAGCTAAGGAGTTTGATCTTCTTACTTCTTTTAGACCATAAGAAAAGTCCACAGGTAGGAAATACCTTCATTAGAACTAATTAGAATATCATCTAATAGTGAACAAATCTCTATGGTTGGGCTTTGTGTTATATAATAGAAATAAACAAGAAAGAGGGAAAATATATCAATCTATTCTTTTATTTTTAAAATAATGGCACCCCCCGAAAACACAACGACAAGAATAGATACATTGAGAAAGGGAAAAAAATGACACATAGAGGGTGTTTTAAAACAAAGTTAAAAAATACAACAAAAGATAAAAAGTATATGTCATTTTAGCAGGTTTTACAATTCTATACCTTCCAGTAGTATCAGGTCTTCAATCCATTGAGTAAACAGGGCAATACATTTATCTTTCCAATGCTGCAATATTGTTTGTTTGTTTTGGCCATAATGGCACAAAGAATCCATTTATGTTGACCAGATGTCAAATTCCAAATGCTAGGTATGTAGTTCAAAGAAATATTATTACTGAAAATTTTAACTTTTGTTGTACAATTATATTTATTGTACTTTCTTGCAAAACTTAGTAAGTGTAAGAATTGTACAACAAGGGTTTTAAGGAAGCATTATCCTCACTACATCTTTAACAAAGTGCTGTTTTTGACCGTCCATTTCTATAAATTATAAATATTTTTGTTGTATAAGTCATAATTTAAAATCCATTGGTATTGTTTCTATAGAAGTTCCATTGTCTAGGCAATATGGGAACTTCTAATTCTTCCATTTATTTTATACTTTATTTTATTTTATATTTTTATTTTATTTTATTTTTTATTTTTTTTATTTTTATTTTATTATTTTATTTTTTATTTTTATTATTTATAAAATTTATTAGCCAGCCATCTTACCACAGGGTGTTTCTTAGTATCTGCATATTAAATTAATTTATTGATAACATATATCTATAAAATACTAATAGTAGGGTTTTTTGTTTTAGAGAATTTTACAAGTTTTTCTAGTATCTCAGATGTCTCAGAAGTTGAAAATGCTGTTGGTCCAAGCAATGTTATGACTGTAAATATTGCCATTGGATTATATCTGATAGAATGATATTAACTTTTAACACAGAGCATGTTTAAAATTCGTTTTTTTTCATCTATTAGTTGGTCCAAAGTCAATACACTCACATCCAATTTTCCATATTATCCTTCTTCCCAATTTTTAAACTTGGATTTCCCTATAAAGTCAATTTAGCATGGGAAAATCTTTTTTTAGATTTTTCATTCCATAATTTTCTAACTGATGTAATTGATTCCAGAGATACTACAACTTTAGTAAATGTAAATCCTAATACTGTCTATCCAACCAAAAGTTGCTATACAGTAATGTATGTATATTTCAAAGTTGCCCAAATTGGAAAATTAACACTAATGGTTGGCTGCTAGTATTTAATACTTGATAGTAAGTAAGCTTGATGATACAGCTTCTAATTGGGAAAATCAAATTCTTCTTTATTTAGCATTTTTCTCAGAATCAAAGAACACAGAAATTTTTAAAACAAAATAATTTATTTTCTGAAAACATTTTCCAGTGGAATTCCTCTCAAGCTGTAAATTAATTTGGGAATAATATTCATTCTGAGACTGTTCACCTTTCAAGGAAAAACCTTATTTAATGGTGTAGGCATAATGTTAGAAGAGTGGTGGCAACATCAACACCTTTCTCTCTCTCTCTCTCTCCCTATTTTGTGAAAAATGAGTTGGGCTTAATAAGGGCAGTGATTGCTGTGAATTGCTGGAATAGATAATTTTTTAAAAAAAATCATAATTAAATTTATTTGCCGCCTATCAGAGGTGATTCTGAGAGTAATATTGGCTAGACTAGAAATGATGTTATCATTAACGTTCTCTTGACTGGGAGTCACCCAGAGTTCGGTATAAGATGGGCTTCTATATAAATGTCTTAAATAAATAAATAAATAAATAATGTAGCACTACTGTGAAAACCAGATTTATTCTTCCATTGAATGACCTATTTTATTGCTTGAAAAACAGCTGTGACTATGTTCTCATTTGTACTTGTCTTAGAAGTACAGATGTACAGATAGGAGAATACTTTTTTTCCCATCTATCTTTGGAGCTGAAATGTGCCTTTCAGACTAATTTTTGAAACTGTGTTTTACATAGGTTTTTCCTCTTAGACTGCAGTATAACCGACTTACAGGAAGGCTGCAGGAGCTAGATGGCTTCCTCTTGGAATCCCCCAGGCCTTTGGCAGAGAAACCAAGTTCTTCATGCTATGGAGCAACTGACGCAGAGAGAGAAAGGGCCCTAAGCTGGTTAGCTCAGGAGCGCTTTCTCCCATTTCAAAGGTTAAGTACTAGATCTTTACGCATGTCTTAGCCTTCTGGGTCTCTGTTACTGACTTTCCATTGAGTTCTTAAGTCTCGGAGTATTTGTGGATTAGTTGAAGTATCCTTTGTGTAAGTGTTTGCATACAACAAAAATGGAGTGAATAAGAAACCTTAAGATTGTTAAATACTATCTGGTAGGTAGGTAATCTACTTATTTTACAGATCAGTTGCTTCCCAGGAAAACAACAATAGCAGCTATTTATTTAGCCATGGCTTATTCAGAGCTTGAACAATAAAAATGACTGTAGTGTTGAAACTGAACACTCACTTAATGGGCAGCATTATTGGCTTCAGAAAAGTATTGGACATTGCAACTCAAATCTTTGTTATAATAATTATTTATGCTATCTGAACATAAGTAATCACAACTTCCTCTGAAGCATCTGGGATGGAAAGGCAGGGACTGCAGCTGAAAATGAATAGATATTCTCGGGACTACCTAAAATGCAGTTTGAATTTTGTAAAAGAAGACTTAGAAGGATGCCTTAGGACTCAGACTCTTTGCTTTGAATTGCTCTCTGTTTGAAACTTTCTTTATTGCCTATCTCTTATTAGGACTGTCTATTATTTGGAATACAAATTAGCAAAACTGCTAGTATGTCCACTGGATGAGAACTATCCAGTGAAGCGCTATGCCATTCGTGGTTACAGTCGTCAATCTGATAGTACTGCTGTTTCCAGCATCCCCAGTTTTCCATCAACAAATCGGGCATCACCTGGTGTGCGCAGGGATGTTTTGCTCAGATGTCCTAGTCAAACACGTAGCACCCCAACCTATCTAGGTAAGTCAACCTGTAAACTAACCCTATAACATCTAAAGAGGATCTCACCAACCTATCTAAATTACTTCCTAATTTCTTCATATGCAAAACACTATGGATAGTCTTTGGCTAAAGAAGCCTGATTGCCACACTCAGGACTTAGTGTTTTCAGGCATATAAAATCAAATTAAAGTTTAGCCTTTTATTCATTTTCTGACTTTCTAAAAGCCATATTTATCTAACCATACATATTTTCCTAACTGGAAGTCTAGACGACCATGCTGTGTTTGAATTCCAAAAGAAAGGTGGGGAAATGTCCACATGAAATGCTTTATTCTGTGTGAAGGGGGCCAGTTCCCAGCTACATTTATGCTCTCCAAAAAAAGTATGACCAACATCAAAGTCTCACTGATCCTACCTTGGTCCTTTTTTTGCTGGTCAGATCTTGGTACTTTTTAGTACTTCAGTGTCATTGCTTCATTCACTTCATATGGGAAGATCATTTTTTTGGGGAAACTATAAACTGTGACTTTGAATTCTTCATAGTGTTACTTTTCCATATGCTGCATACACAGAGGTCTTCCTGAGCAAGCATTTTTGACCTGACTTGAGAGAATTCAGCTCTCTCATACTCCATTTTTCATACATGTCCATTCACAGACACAATGATGATTATGGCATTATGTACTAATTAAAAAGTATACTATATACACACATACACACACACCAAGATGCACAGAATGCTGTTATCTTCCCACCGAAGTGGTACCTATTTATCTACTTGTATTTGCATGCTTTTGAACTGCTAGATAGGCAGAAGCTGGGGCAAGTAACGGGAGCTCACCCCGTCACGTGATACTTGGGACTTGAACTGCAAACTTTCTGCTCGACAAGTCCAGTGTCTTAACTGTTAGATCACTGTGCCGCAAATTAAAATATATTGTTCTTAATATACTGATACCTGGTTCATTAATAAATGTTAACTTATTCTAATATGAATACACCTGTGATTTTGAATCCAATGAGATTGCGTTCTTACCTCTGATATAGCTGTACATAATGCATTACAGGTCTCTACACCAAGCTGACTTTGAAAGAGATATGCAGGGTCAGTCCTGGTTAGTACTTGAATAGGAGAGTATCAAGAAATTCCACTCTTGTAATCTAGACTGGGAAACTGAAAAAAAAACCTATGAAGAAGACATGGATTATACATTGCCATATGTTGTTGAGGAAATAAAATGGATGTGTCATTGTAGTCACCGGGACTCAAGCTGACTTAAAGGGAACTTTAGTCATATACTGCAGTGTATATGATGGGTCTTGTTATTATTGACCATAAAGAATCCATACTCAATTCTCTTTTGAAACAGATATGATAAGCAGCTGCAAGACAAGAAGCAGCCATGGGACCAGAAGTGTAACTTTTGTTATATTGTGCACAGGCAACACTTTATGCTGATAATCTGCATTGCATTGCAGATTGCTCTGAGGATTAGTCTCTGTCTACATCTTTTTTACATGGTCTGTTAGTTTTCATTGCATATAGTTTTAAGCTTAGAGAAGACAAGGAAGGCCTTTTTCGGAGCAGGAATAAATATACCATGTGTCAGAATACCAAGTTAACTGATATTCTTTGCTCTAGGAAACCAATGGAGTGATAATGTGATTTCAACTTTATTATTGTTTGTAGTAGATTAGCTCAAATCCTGAAGAAAACTGGAAAATGGAGAAAATGATGCAGTAGAGGCTGGGGGCCGTTTAGTTTATTGTTGATTGTCCATGCTAGTTGAAGAGTTGGACGATGGCTTGCAAAATGGATTGTTTCTAATTAAAAGCTAAAAACTAAACGTTACACTTCAGCTAGTTCAAGATATTTTGCTAAAACATAATGGGAATCTATTAAGTAAGCAAAGTTTACTACTACTACAATGCAAAATATGATCTATTCTAAGTGATTGTAGGACATTCCAAAACAGATTTTCGGGAGGACATGGAAAGCTGCAAGGTCTAACCTTTCTACCATCTCATTAAGTTATTACATTACTTTCTGATTTATATAGGTTATCCAATAGTTTACTCTTAAAACATCTTTGGAGACTGTTCCTTTATCCTTTTCTGCAGGCCGTTTTGCAAAATCATCTGGCCAAATATCCCTTGATATTTTCCTGGAGCTCTCTGATATTTTGAGCTTTGGCCAATCCCAATTTGAAGAATACTCAAGCAGACTCCAGCCCTCAAGGCTCAGACCAGACACTGGTATAGAAAGGAGAAATGGTGAGAATGCTATAACAACTCTGAAAATATTGGAGGCTCTTCTTAAAACAGAGACCGTGTTGCTATGGAAAGTGGGCAGCCAGACGCTATCGTGTTCACAGCCAGTGTATGGGCTTCCCATTTAGAGAAAAGAATACAGATCTAGATAACCCTCTAGTCTGATCCAGCAAGTTTCTTCTCATTTTATTAAAGTCCAGAATTAAGTGCTCCCAGAATACAGTAATGGTAAGTTCTAAGGATAATAGGATTTGTATTATGATAGGATTTGTATTATGAGGTACTACTGATACTTCAATGCCTTTTCCTGAGAAATACTGAGGTATCAGCAGTTTTTCAAACAATTATACAGTACAATAGTAAGTGATCATATGAAAGAAATACTGTATATTAAGAAGGTTTGGTCAAATAGAATGAATTAGGATCAAATACCAAAATAAATCCAGAAAGGAAGTTAATGAGTCTAAAGAAAGAAGATCAAGAATGTCATGGTTGGATGGAGTTGATTAAATCCTCCAAAAGAGAGAGGTGAGATTTAAAGAACAAAAGACAATGTATGATTTGGACTTAATAGAACAAAGGAAGAGATTGGAAGTATAGAAAGGTAGGGAGAGAGATTTAGTGAATTGGGTTGCAGTAAATTAGTTTTAGCTTTGTTTTTCTAATCCCATGCCTTTAATTTGTTTGTCTTACTATTTCTTATTGCTGTGGTGTTCATTGCAGTCTCATCCTTACATCATAAAGGGCATTATATGTACACATGCTTCCAAATACATAAGCATAGCTTTGTGGGACGGCCAGTGTATCACTTGACAACAAAACTCCCCAAGTCTGCAAAGTCATTTTCAATTTTATAGAACTCAGGCTGATCTACCTCTTTGTAAAGAACTGGAGTATCTTTTTCCTTTTATATAGATCAGATGTTTGATCTTGGTTCTAATATGCATCTGTATTGTAGGAAGTAGTTGGACAAATGCTAGTGAAAAAGTGGTATCTTCAGTTCATCTGAGCAGAACTGAATCTGATCAAGAGGTCATTGAGTTTCATAACACTAGGTGAGTCTGATTGCTAAGAATGCCATGATAAGATACTTATATTTTCTTATGATTGCTAGTTAAAAATTTAATACGTGTGATGTGGCCATGATAAATGGTGCTACAACTCATCTTTCTTAAAACTGCTAAATGATTTTAAGAATGTTGATTTTGTATGCAACTAGAAATAACAAAACTGCTGCCTTTTGGTTTATTTTTATATTTGGCTTACATTTATCTGACTTCACTAATATGCTCTCATCATCTATGAAATTGGTGACTTTACTTTCATGGCAGATAATATTCAGCCTTTTTCAGCATCAGTAACATAGTTCTAGATAATATTCCATTGAGAATATAGTGTAAAATATTCTCAGGCTAAATACACAATCTGAAAAAAAGCATCAATTTTCTGTTTTATGGGAAATTATCTCTGTCTTATCTGTCTATCATTTATCATCTGTCTGTCTGTCTGTCTGTCTGTCTGTCTGTCTGTCTGTCTGTCTGTCTCTCTCTCTCTCTCTATCTATCTATCTATCTATCTATCTATCTATCTATCTATCTATCTATCTATCTATCTATCTATCTATCTATCTATCTATCTATCTATCTATCTATTTTTCATATTTATTAACCACCCATCTCTCTTGGAAAACATATAGACACCCATCTTTGAGACAACATTGGAAGGCTCCCAATAAATTCATTTTTAAAAACCATAAAACACAATTAAAACATTAAGCATTAAAAAACAATAAAAACGAAAACCTGGCACCAATCCATTCAAACATATCATTATCTAATCCACCAACCCTTGGGGGAAGAGCTAAGTCTGTAAGGCTTAATGGAAGGTTAAAAGAGTGGGGGAGTGCTGAACTTCAGGGGGCAAGATGTTCCATAGGGCAGGGGCTGCCAGGGAAAAGGCACACTTCCTAGCTCTCCTTAGATGAAAATATTTGGAAGAGGGAACCGGGAGTGTGCCCACCCTATCTGCCCTGATAGGACAGGTAGATGTCCTTAGGGAAATTTGGTCCCACAAATGGCCTGGCTCTGACCCATATAGAGCTTTCTAAAATGGTGATCAGCACCATGAACTATCCCTGGAAAGAAACTGGAAGACCGTGCAGAGGGTATTACATGAGTTGTCTCCATTACTGTGTGCACTGCCACATTCTGGAACTGTTAAAAGTTTTCAGGTAGTCTTCAAGGGCAGCCCCAGGTAGAGCATGTTGCAGTAATCCAACCGGGAGATAACCCAGGCTTGAGTGACTGTGAGCATGGACTCCCAATCCAGCAAAGGGCACAACTAGTGCACCAGATGAATCTGAGCAAAGGACCCCCCTAGCCACAGCTGCTACCTGCTCTTGGAGCAGGAGCTGGGAATCCAGGAGCACACCCAAATTGTGCACCAGCTCAGTGCAAGGAAGTGCCACATTTTCCAGAGTCAAAGATAAAAAAAAAAAATCTGGTCCAGGGTGGGGTGGGGAGAACCATAGTCACTCCATCATGTCAGGGTTAAATCATGACATCATGCTGCTGGTCCATTAGAAACAGTGATATGTCATAGTTATAATCTGCAAAAAAAAAAAAGTTATCCCTGTCATTTATGTATTTTTGATTTCCTGATTCATATTTTCCTCCAGTAATTATGAGAAGCCATTCTCAGGACGCCGGCAGGTTTTGCAATTTGACCTGGCAGAAACAAATATTTCAAAGGAAGAGCAACAGGACAAGTGTTTTCCTTCTGGTTCTGGAAGTGCTGCTTTGCAGCAACTTAAAGAAGACGTCCTAGGAACTGTGGGTATCATTGCATCCTGCTGAAACACTTAACTAAACAGACATTTATTTTAAATGGCTTCTGTGCTTTTGAGAATTCTTTGCTTTTCAAGGACCAGATATACGGTACACGTTACTTTATTGTGGTACACATCTTTCCCAATAACAGGCAATTGCTCCAGGTTAACTCCAATCTCCTAGACCTTGAAAGTTGATCTATCCATGTGAGCACATCTTTAACACTCAGTCCTTAAAGCATTCTTGGTCCAATCCACCTCATGAAGTTGGAAAATAGGAGGAGGAGAAAGGAGTATTATATATTTTCGCTGCCTTGAGTTATTTATAAAAATAAATCAATTAAAAAAATAAAAAATAAAGGTACCAGAAAATGTTTTTAAAAACATGTTTAAGCTATTCTGCCTATCTTCGGATATGTACAATAGCTGTGGCTGAGATTTCCTTCTTCGGGTGCCTCCAATCACATCGTTCTTTTCCTTCCTCTCTTTTTTACATTGCAGAGAGCTGGCATGGAGGACTTTATGGAATTCCTCCACAACACGTTAGGAAGTCACCTGTTAAACTTCTGGATTGATTGTGAAGATGTCATGGATTTCACCAGGCACTTGGAGGCCACAGTTTCACCACAGGAAACACATCTGTTCTTTTCCAGTGCCTTTCGGTGAGAATGCCATTCTAGTGTATTTCTCAAACTGATAGTGATGGGTAGTGTTAATCATGGACATAAGGAAAGCTCTATCAGTGGCAGCAGAAATGTCAGTTATGTCAAAAATCAATACCGTATTTATTGGCGTATAACACGCACCGGCGTATAACACGCACCTTCATTTTAAGGGAAATTTCAGGAAAAAAACTTAAAGGTGGGGCCAGGCGGCGGAGAGCTTGGCGGCAGCGGCAGCAGGAGGATGGGGAAGGGGCGTGGCTGCCCGGGCCAAGGTGGGGCCGGGTGGCGAAGGGCCGCGGCTGCCCGGGCCGAGATGGGGCCGGGCGGCGGAGAGCTTGGCGGTGGCGGCAGCGGGAGGACGGGGAAGGGGCGCGTCTGCCCGGGTGGCGAAGGGCCGCGGCGGCAGCGGCAGCAGGACGGTGAAGGGCCGTGGCTGCCCGGGCCAAGGTGGTGCCGGGCGGCGAAGGGCCGCGGCTGCCCGGGCCGA
>NW_015391669.1:0-11780 GCF_001527695.2 Protobothrops mucrosquamatus | reverse complement strand
TAATAATAATAATAATAATAATAATAATAATAATAATAATAATAATAATAATAATAATAATAATAATAATAATAATAATAGTAAAGTTGGAAGGGACCTTGGAGGTCATCTAGTCCAACCCCCTGCTCAGGCAGGAAACCCTATACCATTTTGGACAAATGGCTGTCCAGTCTCTTCTTAAAAACTTCCAGTGTTGGAGTATTCACTGCTTCTGGAGGCAGGTTGTTCCACTGATTAATTGTTTTAACTGTCAGGAAGTTTCTCCTTAGTTCTAGGTTGCTTCTCTCCTTGATTAGTTTCCACCCGTTGCTTCTTGTCCTGCCTTCAGGTGCCTTGGAAAATAGCCTGACTCCCTCTTCTTTGTGGCAGCCCCTGAGATATTGGAACACTGCTATCATGTCCCCCCTCGTCCTTCTCTTCATTAAACTAGACATACCCAATTCCAGCAACCGTTCCTTATATGCTTTAGCCTCCGGTCCCCTAATCATCTTTATTGCTCTTCTCTGTACTCTTTCTAGAGTCTCAACATCTTTTTTACAGTGCGGTGACCAAAACTGGATGCAATATTCCAAGTGTGGCCTTACCAAGGCATTGTAAAGTGGTATTAACACTTCACGTGATCTTGATCCTTAGTAGAAAGCAAATTGCCTTCGTGGCAGCATTTGATAGTAGGAAGGCAAACATTTTAGGTAGGCACACCAATGGGTTTTCTTAAATAAAAGCCAATTCTTGCAAATAAAAGCCAATTCTTGTTGTGAGGTCTTGCAGGATTTTAATCTAAATAAAGACTGAGCAAGTCTAAGAAGATTGCTGTTTTAAAATTTTATCATTTAAATTCTAACCTGAGTTTTGCAAACACCATGTACTGTCAAGGCTGGGCTTGTAGTCACTTTTTGCCAACTACATGCCATTAAAATTTGAGAGAGAAAGAAAAACCCTGCTTGCATATTTTTTTCTGTTTTTCTTAATTATGAGAAGTAAATAGCAAACCATTTGGAAACCAAGCAATATGATCTTGAATATCTTTCTCAGTCCTCAGGGATTACTTTTATCATGATTTAAACTAATTGACGAAAACCAAGAAACATGGGTTTTTATAAACTCTAGTTTCTCCACAGAGACCAGCATTGTGAGTTGGTATTAATGAATATCTGTTAATGCCTCCTCTATTACTCCATTATGGCCTTGCTGCAGCTCCTGGTTGTTACTGCTTATTTGTCTGCTTTCTCCATGTGAAACAGTGAGAAGGCACAAAGAGGAGAAATGTTATTCCTTATCTCGGTTTCTATTGGTTTGAGCTTCTAAGAAGAGGACAGCCACAATCTGCACAATCTGGGCTCACATTTTTTTTTAATACCAGGGTGATGTACTGCGGCTGGGTGTGCTGTAAAATACAAAACATCCAGCTTGTTCTTTTATTTCTTGGGATGTTTGAGAAGCCTGAAATATAGGAACAAATAATTTGGAGGAAATGGTGGCGGGTGAGGTGCACTCACTGATCTTCACGAACTGCAGATCTTGTGGGGTGTGAGGTTGTGGCAGATTCTTACCTTTGTTTAAGAGTAGAGGGAATAATCTTATAAGCTATGCTATGTGATCAGAATGTAATGTGCAGTGCTAGTATCATGTATGAAATACTGCTTGTCCTCTTTTTTAAAAAATAAAATAAAATATGTATTTTTATACAGTAGCAAGCAGAGAAATATCCCAAGGCAAGTGTGGTTTATACTGCTGCTCTTCTTTTGGCAGGGATATTCAAGCCAAGTATAGGCTGGCCATCCCTCCTGCTTTTCAAGTGAGTAATACAGCTGGAATGCAAATCCCTTTGTTCAAGTTATAGCTTAAGTAATCAGAAACCTAGCTAAGCCAGCTAAGAAAGCAGCAGTTCAGGAGTTTGTTCTTTACCTCCGGTAGCCTTTTTGTGCAGAAATGCCTCGCATAACTGAATTGTAGGTTCTGTCCTGGGAGAGTTTCTTCATGAATCAGAATAGTCATGGAATCCTTCTATTTCTTGGGAATGTCTTCCACCTTTACTATATGGCTATCAGAGGACTTGATTTTCACTTTATAGTAGGGACTTTTGACATTTACTTAAAGGGTTACTAATAGATATTGGGAATCAATTGAATACAGTGTTTGGAGGATCGTTAAAATGTGTAGATATTATCATTTTTATATAAAGATTACATGACATATAATATTAATCCCATGATATAATACCGTAGTAGATTAGCCTCACTTTTTAAATAGCTGAGGGTCCACCCAGGCTGTTCTGGATTCTTCTTCTACAAAGTCCTATGTGCAGAATATTTTATTTACTCGAGTAATTTCAGAAGTGGCAGCAATCACGACCATCAATACATATATATGTATGTGTAAAGTGGAACTTAGTTTCTATTGTATGCATGCTATATGTTTTCTCTGTCTCTAGGAACAGCTGGAGGAAAATATAGGGGAAGAGGAGACGGCTTTTGCTTCCTTGAGCAGGAAACAATATGATGCCTTAAGACGACTGCGTTCTTACTGGGTTCCCCGATTTCTAATTCACTATCAGAGAATCAGGCAGTTAAGGTTTGTGCTGGGAGGGATCACTGTGCTTTTGAGTTGGACGATAGGGATAGATAAAAAATATTCTTATGTGTATGACGCTAAGACAAAGACGCAGGCATGTCTTGAGCAGAGGTTTGAAGCTGCAGGACACAGCTTGACAAACTCTGAGTTTATTGCTTTTTATATACTTGTTACAAACACCAGCTTAACCATTAGATGCTGACAAAGGTTTCTTCATTGGAAAATGTCTTCATGTAAGCATCTATTTTCTAGTAACACATTACATGGTCAAAGATCAGGTAAGAACAAATACAGGGACATGAAAGCAGACGGGACTAACAAAGACAGGAAGAGATAGGAGAAGGAACTTAAGCATATTATCTGTTTAGGTAGGTGAAGCATTAAGTCAAAAGGGTATGACCTTCTGGCTGCTTCATTGGGACAAAAGGGTATCAAGAGGTTATGAGGTTTGTGGGGGGGGGGGGAAAGCACGGCAGTTTGCTGCACATGCATTTTCCCCCACACTTATGTTCTAAATAGAACATTTTTAAAATGGCCTTAAAGCATTGACTATATAATACACAATTAGACCCATGTTTTTTTCTTGTTTACTCTGCGGTAGAGTTCAGTAAAGACCCACCACCCCACTCAATTTTCTTCATTCAACCAAAACTGTAAATATTGATTTAATCTAAAATACCTTGTCAGTTTAATTTAATACTTTTATAGGTCTGAACCCAGTTCAGAGGTGCCTGTTGAAGACGAACTTTTCTGGAGTAGCCGTTTCCCATTTTCTTTCCATATGGCCACAGTGCTTCCTTCTATGGGTGATCAAAAGGGCATGGTGAACTATATGAAAAGAAACAAAGACTGGAGAATGATGTGAGTACCGGTCCATAAAACAGAAGTGCTAGTCTTTTTTATTTTTGATACTGATGTTTATTTTACTGTAATCATAAATCCTTATGGCTTTCTTCCCCTTGAAGCTTAATCAACTAATTTATTTATAATTAAAATAAATAATGAACTAATTGCCCTTAGTTACTCAGGATCTGTAATATCTACATTTGTGTGTTTATTAAAATGATTTTGTGTGGGCGTGTACACATTACAAAGCCTTTGTTGTAATATGATGCAGTTTATCCTCAAGCATCCTTCCCCGAGGATGTTCACTGGCTAATTTTGTGCTGATCATTATTTCTTACCGAAGCCTGCCTCACAAGGTTGATGCTGTGCAAAAGAACAATCCCAAAACCCAGAGGGAGGAAGTGCTATTTATGTTGCTTTGTACAAATTTGGAAAGTAAATGTAATGAATAAATAATATTCAATGCAAATGAAAATAATATCACAATGGTCAAATTCTTGGCAGAAAAACTTCGGCATTCAGTAACTGACAAATGAAAAGCTTGCTCTGTCCTCACCAATTGTTGGTAGAAATGCAGAGAGGAAGCTATATAAACACTGTTTAAATTTCTTTTACAATGCTGTGGCAGCTGTCAAGAAAATTTATGTTTCCCTAAACTTTGACAGTGGCATAATGGTTTCACCTGAAACCATAGCTGTTTTATTGTTAACCATTTCTCCAGGAGGAAAATCAATATAGAAATAAACCAAGAAAGAAATGATACTCTTGGAATTCAACTCCTGTGCTGGCTGGGGAATTCTGAGACTTGAAGTCCATAAGTCTTAAAGTTGGATCAAGGTTGCTTCTTTTGGGGAATGACAACAAACTTTTTGGTTTTAATGAAACCAAGACTGGCAATTGTACTCGTAAACAGGTCTCAGAATGGTTTAGGAAAATATGAATGCAGTTCTGCTCTCCTGTCCTCTATAGCAGAAAGATCCTGAAAATTCAGTTTTGGTTTCATTATTTAGGAAAAACAGAAAAGGAATTGAGTCCAACTCCCTTAAAGACTCCTTTGAAACACTGACAACCATTCGATTTCTTGAGGCATTGATGTGTGATCTGGGAGATGGGGATGGTTTCCTTCACTACTTGACTCGGTGAGTTTCTCAGCTGCTTTCAATGTCCCATATTTCATTGTTGTGCTTTATTTACAATCCACAGGTGGATATTTGATTGTGAGAATCTGAAAAAATCATGATGCTTATGCCGATCAGCTGGCTTTTACATCCCTTTTTTTTATTTGGCAGAAGTCCTACAGTTCACCTTATGCTGAAGTATCTTTCATGTTACCCCCCAGGTTTGAGGATCGACAAAAGATTAATCATCTGTTGCTGTGGAAGAAGCTAAAATGTTACGAAAATGCACAGGAGAATCAAGCAAGCCCATCTGAAATACAGAATATAGCCTGGCAGATTTTTCATATGTTTCTGGCCACTTATACAGAAAGCAATTCAGGTGAGCTGTATTGGAAGGGCAAATATGAAGGAATCTGATTTAATCATTCCAGTCCATCATTGCAAAAGCCTATCAAATTGGAAAGAATCACTACCCAGAATGTAGGTGCTTGAATATGGGGGCAGATGCCTTTAGAACATGGAATCCATGTTCTTAATGCCGTATCATCTAGCATTTTTGAAGTTGAGACAGAAAGAGAAAACAGATAGATGGGCAATGTTGACTTAATATGTGGTTCCTATAATAGACTGGAATAAAATTGAGTATCAGTGATAATATGAGTGTTTTATGATTGAAGAAAGTAAGAGATGTAATTCATTGTTGGGAGGACTTTTCTGTAGCTTGGTTACAGGATACCTTGGCTGCAGAGACTGATAACAGTTCTACAGTAATCTATTGTTATTCTTGGTAACTTTAATTCTGTCCCACTGGTATCCTGATTAAACAGATTGCTTAGTGTTTGGAAACACCATTAAAGCCTACTTGTATACTGCTATGGTGTGAACCATAGACATTGATATCCTATTTCGTAACTACATTGTGCTAACTTTTTATTTTCAGCTTTTCCAATGGATTAATTTACTAATTATTTGGGGGCACTTGGTCTATGAACAAACTTTTGACGGTGGGGTCTTCAGCCAACCTTGTGTTCTGATTCTCCTGTCTCTGCAGAGCTTAGTTCCAGTATGCTAGAATACATCCAGCACCTTGAGAGAATACTTTCCACTGGCAATGGAGACCTGACATTTTCTGCTTTCGAACCCATGATTCAATATGTGCTGCCCATTTTGGGTGGGCTGTGGCTGCATTATGTTCGCCATGAAGTCACAACTTTCCTTGAGTGAGTCCCAAGATGTCCTATTCTGAATTTTCTGAAAATAAAATGTATGCATTTTATGACGAGAGATGTTTCAAAGATTAGGCGCCTGCAAGACTATAAATTGAGTCTTTATGTAATTTTGTGCAGACAATGGCCAAATCCAAATGTTTTTGCTATGTTAATGAAGATTTTAAGAGTTCATGAATCTAACCAATTACATGAGACATCCATTATCCCTTTGGCCAAAAGAAAACTTATTACAAATAATTTGTAAACCCTCCAATCATAACTTAAAATATATTCTTAGCTAACTTTTCTTTCTTACAGATACTGTGTACCAATATCTCATCTGGATGTCCAAAATTCGGAAAGCAAAGACCATAAAAGCAATCAGGACAGAAGTGGGAGGTATTCAAAACCTTTGTGGAAATGAAAGGTCACTTTGGTAGCCTGAGTGTCCATATGGTGTCATATCTCCAAATTATATCAACATTTTAAAATAGATTTTTTTATATTGTGGTTTATTGTATAGACTTATTTGAAAGTGTAATTTAACTCAGGAGGATTTCTGTGGAGATGGCTGTGAGATTGTACTGTTGCCTCGAAAGTAAATCAGTAGTTGGAATTAATTTCTAAAGGTATGAATAAGATGTTGAAGGAAGTGGACATTGAGATAATGCAGCAAGAAAAATACAGCAATTAGACCAAGATTTGGAAGTTCAAAGGTGGTTTGTTCTTTGCAATAACTCAATTATTAGTACAAAGTGGAAACTAAAGTACAACAAACAATTAGCACAATCCAGAATTTAATTGTTCCAGTTTTGACATATGAGTTTTAATTTCTAGCCCTCATGGTTGTGGAGGAAAGGAATCTGCAAATGAAATTGGTTTTGACCTTGGCTTCCAGGGTTGAAAGAATAGGGCTTACATACATCCCAGCTTCTGCCTCTCTGCCCAGACTGATTTCTTAGCCTTGTTCGTCTTTGCCTTCAGCTGCTGTTTCACCCTTTGCCAAATAATACGTGAAATTTGCAAGTTTTGAAGCCAGAATTCATTTTGCAGATTAATTCATGGCATTTAGGACATTTGTGTTATTTATTCTTAAACATAAATGTTTTCTTTCTACATAAGTAATATTGTTTCATTCAGTGGTAATAGTTTAACTGAACGTTTGTATTCTTTCTTTAAGAGGAAATTCTGTGAGAAGTGCTGTACTAGCCTTTATTTATATGCCATTCTGCCTACAGGATAAAGAAGCAGAAACCAAACACCTATATTCATGGCTCAAAAGAAAGAGGGTTGCACAGGAAAAGGGGTAAAAAGAAGGTGGTTTCCAAATCTCCTACAGGGGTGGTTTCCAAATCTTCCAGCAGAAGCAGTACAGACCAGGAAAGTAGGGAAAAATCACCAGTTCTTCAGGACTCACCCACCCCTCAAAATGTGCCAGATTTTCTTAGCAACCCAGTTCTCTTAAATGTGTACAAAAAGGCAGCTTGTAAAATGCAGAATACAGAGCTTCAGATGGTTTTAGGACTGCTACAGGAAGTCGAGGCCTGCTTGGAAGTCCCAGCACATGAAAAACACCTAAATTGCGCAGTCAGATTTCTAGATATGTGGAACAAGCTGGGGGTTTTGAGATCCAGTATCCCCTTCCCCAAAGAACTGAAGAAAAGAATAAAGGAAGAAGTGGCCCGGGGAGAAATTACTGACATCACCTGGAATGAAATCCAGCTTTTATTACGTTCCCTGGTTGTTCCTACTTTTGAGCAATTTTGGGATGAGATGAGTGAAGGGTTGAAGAAATATGGACTGGTGCCTTCTCAGATTCCAGAAGAACGCTGGTGCAAGCTGGAACCATTCCTAAATGTGATAGCTGGAAAAATAGCTCTTAGGCATTTAAGGAACAAGGAAGCACAAGATGCATCAGCAGCCACAGCAAAACCCACAAGGGAAGACAAAGACTCCTTCTGGCAGTCTCTAAAAGAGGCTGCAGAAGGCTGGCCCACTGTGGAGATGCTCCATTTCATTAAACACCTCCAGGTATATGGCACACCTGTGCTGGAGAGTGGTTTGCATTTTCTACTGGAAGTGCAGAAATTTAGAAATGCTCATCATGACTGGCCTGACATGGCTCTTCTGAAGAAAAAGGTTCTTGTGATACGTGACTGTTTCCTTGCTTCTCAGATTGAGCCTCGGCTACAGGTAAGAGCTCACAATATCAATGGTATTTTTATTCCTCAGGCGGAGTGGCCTATTTAACAGGTTGGCTGGTAAGAATTGATTAGTAAAAATACAGGGAAACAAATGTAAAATAGTTTCCCTGTATTTTTGCTAATCATTTCTTACCAATCAACCTGATGTATGTATTGTATATGATTATCTCACTTCCATATAAGAGTGCTCAGACTATTTTATGGTCAAGGACAATCGTCTTGATTGTTACACTGTGTTACAGAGAAATAATCATCCAGTTTTGGTCACTACGATGTAAAAAAGATGCTGAGACTCTAGAAAGAGTACAGAGAAGAGTAACAAAGATGATTAGGGGACTGGAGGCTAAAACAAATAAAGAACGGTTGCTGGAATTGGGTATGTCTAGTTTAATGAAGAGAAGGACCAGGGGTGACACGATAGCAGTGTTCCAATATCTAAGGGGCTGTCACAAAAAAGAGGGAGTCAAGCTATTCTCCAAAGCACCTGAAGGCAGGACAAGAAGCAACGGATGGAAATTAATCAAAGAGAGAAGCAACCTAGAACTAAGGAGAAATTTCCTGACTGTTAGAACAATTAATCAGCGGAACAGCCTGCCTCCAGAAGTTGTGAATGCTCCAACACTGGAAGTTTTTAAGAGACTGGACAACCATTTGTCTGAATATTATTATTATTATTATTATTATTATTGTTGTTGTTGTTGTTGTTGTTGTTGTTGTTGTTATTATCTTTAAAGTACTCCGCAAAAATTTGTTGGCAGAGAATATTTTCTTCAAAAATTTCCAAAAGAAAAGTGAAATTCTCCAACAATATCTCAAGAGCAGAGAATAGTACACCAATATAGAAAATGTTCAGTTGAAAAATAGATTTCATCATATCTTCCTTGGGATTTAATTGAAATGGGGGAAACCATCCTACAGTTTAGGGTTGGCCTCAAAACAGATTTATTAGACATTTTAACGTGTGCTATATTGTGATATTTAACTGTTGCTTGCAGACTGCCCTGAGCAGTTAAAGGAATGGAGGTAATATACTTTGTTTTACAAATAAATGGTAGTCACATAAGCATCTGTGAAAGAAACTAGCATCATTGATACTATAACTTGCCCAGGAGTTTGTACAAAGCCAAAAGGGAAAAGGAGTCAAAACAATAGCATCAAGAACTTCAGAGAAAATATACTAGGAAGCCTTGAGAAGCCTAACAATCTAGTAGTCAGTATTCCCTCCCAAAGAAGCAATTCCAAAATAATAAAATGCCATCATCTACCTCCCACTAGCTAAATTTATTTCAGCTTCTTTTATCTAGAGAATGTCCTGGCTGATCATTTACTGCTGCTTTAGTACCGTAATTCTAACAGTGAAACCAGATTCCATCCCAACAGAGATCAAAATTGCAGGAAAATAATGGAAGATCATACAGTTGACCTCCAGATAATTATATCTGGGTCTTATTGTGTGATTGGAGAAGAAAAGGTAGAAGGAGCTACAATATAGTTCCAGGGATCATCATGTGCAGAATGCTAAATGTCTTTGGCTTGCCCCGCAGGTGGCAGTGGATAATAAGAGGCTGGGCAGAGCTATCCGGGCAGCTGAGCAGGCCCTCCAGAAGGAGATTCCACCTCCAAGTTTATTTGACAGTCTGAAGGATTCAGTCTCCAGCATACTAATGCCATATTGGGCTGCCTTTCAAAAACACTGGCTCAAGAGATCTGTGGCAAGTGCACAAAGAGCTCCAGGTAGGTCTGTTGCCATTTGAAAATCTGAGAAAAGACATAAACACATAGCGATTGTGTGATCCCCCTTCTGAATAAACCATACTACAGTATGTTTAATTAGAACTTTTCTCTCCATTTTCCTGCCACAACTAAAGCATCACATCAACCTTAAAATCCGTAGTCCTTCTTGAATTGTAGAAGCTAACATTCACTGCAGATCAGTTTGATACTTAGCCTTACCTGCAAATAAGCGAACACATATACTTACATCCCCAATCAACATAACCTCTATCTTCGCCACAAGTATTCCTTACAAACATATCCATAAATATACTGAACAACCAAGGAGAGACAGTGCTGAACAATTCATTAGTGATTGCATTTATTCTCACATATGCTTTATTTCCATCGTATACTGCTCTATCCTGCAGTAGCACCCACCTACATAAACATGCAAAGTATTGCATAATTCAGGCCACTTCAATTTTCCTTACACTTTCTCTAAATCAAGAAATGCTCAGCAAACTTGTTTATGTTTACATTTCTCAATAACCTACCAAAGAGCAAAAAAATCTAGCTTCCACATCCCTGTACGGGGAATAAAGCCTTGTTGCACTTTCCAACTTTTATCCATTATCACTTCCTTTTAGCATTTCCATCAGCATTCTGATGGTATTGTCAGACCCTCATTTGTTATATGCTTTCTTTCTGGTCTGCCATTCTGTTGGGAGGGGGGAGGAGGCTGTTCCGCTATTCTGCTGGGAGGGGGAAGGCTAGTATGCATCCGGGTATAAAACGGAAGAAGGAATGTGCCCTAGGTCATCTGTCTTATCTCTGCCAAGGAAAGGAGATCAAGAGGCCCGAGAGGAAAACAAAACCCTGAGAATGGTGCATGGGAACTTATCAATTTGGTTCTCATAACAACTTTGCACCTGAGGATTGGATGAAATCAAACTGGACATTTGGCTGTTGGGGTGGGGTCTGCAAGGGATGCTTTAATGTAACGTTTCGCGTGGGAAAATACTAGTGTCAACGCTGCAAATACTGTATATTCTTGCTTTGACAATATGCAGAACTGTCTGGTATTTTTATAGTTAAACCAGGCAACAGGGAAAAAGGGAGGAGAATAAGGATAGCCCGGGGAAAAGAAACAGGAAGTAAATCACATCTTCCAAGTTGATTGGAAGATGTGAACCATGACCCCAAAATAAGGGGGGGGGGAAATGCTTAGAATGTATATGCGTAACGGAAGAGAAGCCAGACCTAAGCATTTCCACCATGCTGTACTGACGTCTCTGTAACCTTAATAAATGCTTTTAGGAGAAAATATGCCTGAAAGTCCTTTTAAGTATTTCGTTAATCAGACACATGACATCTAGATCTTGCTTTCCTTTCCTGCTATCACTACCTCTCAATAAAAGTTCCTTTTGAGATGATGCCTGTTTCAAGAGTTCTGCTTTCTTGGGAGGATTAGTTGAGGCAGGACCTTACAGGTATATTTCCAAGTCTCCTCAATGAAACTTTGTTTAACATACCGGTAGGTAAAATGTTTTCCACGTAGGTTAAAAAAAAAAAAGCTTTGTAACTGATATTTTTATTTTCTCTAGTGCTGAGAAATCAGCTGCTGCGGCAGAAGAGACAGGCCAGGCTCAATGAATCGCCAGGCTCTCTTCAGCTGCCACCACTCCAGCAGCCTAAAGAAGGCAATGGAAGCAGGTCACAGGATGGTTTTATATACTCTTTCTCCATCAGTGAAGGCATTATAGTACAGGTGTGTATGTGGCATTGTACTCTTTGCTCCTACGTAGAATTAAATAATTTAGAATCTGCGGTGGTGGTGGCAGAGCTTTAAAGCAGGTTTGTTTATTTATTTAAAATATTTATATAGCCGCCCATTTTATATCAATTTCTGGCTGATATAAGATTATGGAATGTATATCCTCTGAAGTTGTTGAAGTCCAACTCCCATAAAATACTAGGTCAGAGACGATGAAAGTAATAGTATTATCACATCTAAAGGAACAGGGTTTTTTCATTACTAAAGTGATTTGAGCATTGCATTTTCTCTACTATCTCGCATGAGATGATGTTCCTGGGTAGTGAAGACAGCGTTCCAAGTA
>NW_015391668.1:14097-25979 GCF_001527695.2 Protobothrops mucrosquamatus | reverse complement strand
CCTGAGCTACAAATATTTTCCTCCTTCTCCTTCTCCTCCTCCTCCTCCTCCCTGCACACCGCACTCCCTTCTAGCCCTGCGGATGTTCCCTAGTTGGGTCATGAAACGTCTGCCAGAAAACAACAAACAAACTCAGAGAGCACCGTGGACCCCCTCATTTCAACCCTGAGCTACCAATATTCTCCTTTATTGGAATTCCCAATGTGCAGGTTAGACAGGTGAGGGCGGAAAACATTCCGGAAAGAAAAGAGCAGCGGCGGGCCAAGGGCTTCGTTCCCGATGCTATGGAAGCCGCGTAGCTACTTTCATTCCATCAGCAGCAGCTCCGCTCTCAAGGACGTGCTTCTCTTAAAACAGGGGGCAGGTGATGGGAGGACAGGTGCCTCGGGGGGGGGGGGGGGGTTGAGCCCGCCTTCTCCTGGCTAAAGCTTTCTCTGCCTTCCTGTTCCGCAGACCTCTTTAACCCCTGAGGCGCCGCTGTTTACCCACCCCAAGGAAGAGGAGAGCAAAGGTGCCAGGGGCCCTTCCTCTTAATCTGGGATGAAGGAAGGAACGAATGATTCATGGGGCAGGGAAGGCAGCTTGGCTCTGAGACGCATTGTGTGGCTAAGGACGGGTCTTCTTCTCCTCTACAAGGAACAGAAGAGGTTCTACGTCTTCAGGAGTTTAGGACTTTTTTTTTAAATAAATAAATAAATAAATTATCTTATTTAAATCAGAGCCTAAGGAGCAGGGGTAATGTCCTTAGGAGTCAAAGCTGAATAGTGACCTTCCTTCCTTCTCCGAACTCTTTTTCTCTCCCTCTCCCTCTCCTTCCTTCCTTCCTTCCTTCCTTCCTTC
Source organism: Protobothrops mucrosquamatus (assembly GCF_001527695.2). Classification (NCBI taxonomy): domain Eukaryota; kingdom Metazoa; phylum Chordata; class Lepidosauria; order Squamata; family Viperidae; genus Protobothrops; species Protobothrops mucrosquamatus. The sequence goes on along the minus strand of NW_015391668.1, from coordinate 25,139 downwards.
CTTCCTTCCTTCCTTCCTTCCTTCCCTCCTTCCCTTCCTATCAGTCTTTCCTCCGTCCCTTTCTTCCCTCCCCCTCCCCTTCCTTCCTTCCTTCCTTTCTCCCTTTCCTTTCCTTTCTTCCATCCCCTATCAATCCTTCCTTTCTCCCTTCCCTTCCTTCTTCTATGTCCTTCCTTCCTTTCTCCCTTCCCTCTTTCCTTTCTTCCATCCCATCAGTCCTTCCTTTCTCCCTCCCTCCCTTTTTCCCTCCCTTTCCTCCCTTCTTCTATGTCTTTCCTTCCTTCTCTTTCCTTTCTTCCATCCCCTTCCTTTCTCCCTCCCTCCCTTTTTCCCTCCCTTTCCTCCCTTCTTCTATGTCTTTCTTCCATCCCCTTCCTTTTTCCCTCCCTTCCCTTCCTTCTTCTATCAGTCCTTCCTTCCTTCCCTCCCTCCCTCCCTCCCTCTCAGTCCTTCCTCACTTCCTTCCCAGGGAATTCTGGGAGCTGAAGTCCAAACTGCTTAAAGTTGCCAATCACTGCACTTTATAGCAATCTTTCTTTTCTTCAGTTTCGGGGGGGGGGGGACTCTGCTCTGCCTTTCCCGTACGAGAGAAGAGGAATATTTTTTCAGGCTAAGCTGCTCTAAATGAACGGGGAAGAGGAGCGCTGTCCTTGCATTCCCCTAGTCCTCACACATACAAAGGTCGTCGTATCTCCGGGATCAGGTGATCAAAACCCAGGGGCTCGTCCCTCCCTCCTTCCTTAGCGACTGATGCGTCTTTACAGCGGTTGCAGCGTCACGGGATCACGGGATCGCCACTTTCGACCTATCCCAGCCAGTTTCAGACAAGCAAAAATTGATGGTGGAGGGGGAGGGTTGGATTCATTTAATGACCACATGATCCATTCAACGGCTGCGGTGATTCGCTTAACGACCACGGCAAGGACAGATTGCACATCCGCACGACTCACTTCCCAACTGTTTTGCATTGTCGACAGGAATTCTGCTCCCAATTCCACTCGTTAAGTCGAGGAGACGGCCTGTTCCCTTGATCGGAATCCAAGCCACGCACAGCCTTATTTACTGAGCCGCTGTTTCTGCAAATCGACAATCAAGCCGCTCTTATGCCCGATGGGGCCGTGAGCCCCAAATAAGGCTATTGGACAAAGCAGCTGATGCTGCCCCAAATTTTCTCCCAGGAAAGAGCGGAGTGATGTTACAAAATAAAAACGAAACGGTGCAGGAGGCCCCGTTCTTTCTCCAATGATGCCTGGAAATAATTCCCGTTTGAGAAAATAAGTTGAAATCCTCCGTCTTCCAAAATCTACAGGATGGGGGAGCGATGGGGAAGAGCCTTTCCAGAATAATCCCTAATAATAATAATAATAATAATAATAATAATAATAATAATAATAATAATAATAATAATAATAATAATAATAANCCAACCCACCTCACAGGGTTGTCGTAGGGAACAACAGAGGTCTTTGGGCTCAGGATCCCATTTTTGCCTACAGAAATATTATGCTGGAATCTCGCTTCTTGATCTGGATTTTCAACATGTCTGCCTGATACGCTTGAAGGCACATCTTGTTATTTACAACGAGCTTATTTAAATAAAGCACATGTGTTTCCCCCCCCCCCCTTCTTCCTAAATTACAATTTTAATCTCATGCACTCTTTTCCTGCACGAGGCAAAATACTAAAGGATTTGAAAAGTAACGATCTAAACGCCGTTCTATTATTTCAGGGCAGTTCCTGAGTGGGAGAAACGAAGCCGTCTGCCTCTGTCTTATCAATCCATATTTTTAGCAGCGTAGAACGCAAACGCAGGTGGTCCTCGAACTTACGACCACAAAAGGAGCCCTAACATTTCTGTTGCTAAACAAGACCGTTTTTAAAGGGGGTTTTGCCCCATTTTACGACCCCTCTTGCTATATTTGTTCACTACTGCAACCTGCTCTGCACTGTTGTGTTTACACACTTTAAAAATTCCCTGCACACACACACACACAAGTCTCCCCCACCCCTTGTCGAGATGGGCAGGACCCCCTTAGGCATCGCTCCACAGTATGCAAAGCAGACTTTAGATTAATACGCTATTTTCCACCACCACCCCTTAATTTAAATTAAATTGAAATGAAATGACACCAACCGTTAAACTGATTTTAGTCTCCCAAACCCGGGTTTTGCCAAGCATTAGGATGGGAAAGAGAAGAACAGGCTGGAGGATTTGATTTTTGTTACGACGGTCCCACTCACTGTCCTTCCCCTGAAATTCTCCATTATTTTTTTTTTACTACGTTCCCTTCAGAGGCATCGGAGAAAAGGGTCTGAAAACCTGAAGGGGGGGGGAGGGAAGGGATGAAACTCCAGCAGACGACAGAATTGTGATGCTTGCTAAACAAACCAACGGCTTCCTCCACCGTTAGTTACGCACACTTTGCTATCGGGTGAGTTTGTCGTCCCCTGCATTCTGATGGGATCCAGGCAACGGCTCTTAAATACGACATCGGCCTCCGAACGATGAAGGGCGGGTAGGGAGATGACGAAGGAGGCTCTGCGGTTTGGCCCGTCCCACCCCTTTGCCTGGCTGGGCTGTGGAGCCCTCTCACCTGGCCACAGCAGCACCTATCTATGGAAGGACTCCGGCCATTTTTACTCCATCGCTGCAGCTCTTAAGAAGAGTCTGGACAGCCACTTGTCTGGAATGGTCTAGTCGGATCTCCTGCTTGAACGGGCGGTTAGGCTAGAACAGGGCTTTTCAACCTTTTCACCCATTGTGCCACTTTTAGGATATGGCAATATCTGAGTACCACCAGTCGCCTAGCAAGGTGTCAAAAACTTGATGACCAAAAAAAAAAAAGGAAACAAGTGATAAAGTACAGAAAGTCCTCGACTTACAACAGTTTGCTTAGTGACTGTTCGAAGTTACAATGGCACTGAAAAAAGTGCCCCCCAAGCCACAGCCGAGCAAGATACCTGCCTGCCCGCCCGGCCGCGCTCTTCCTCCTGTCCGAGGTGTTCATTGTTGTGAGCATTTCTGTTGGGGATTGGCAGCAGGGGTGGGGTGGGGAGGTGTCTGGTTTTTATTCCCCCCCCCCCGTCTGCTGGGTGGTTGCAGCAGGTTTTGGTCACTTCACATGACCCTGGGACACTGTGACCATCATAAATATGAATCAGTTGCCAAGCATCTGAATGTAAATCACAAGACCCTGGAGATGCTGCAACAGTCCAGCTGATTGGTGCTCCAGCTGGAGCCTGGCGCTGATCCTGGCGCTTCCGCTGAGCCCTGACAGCCCTGCAGCTCCAGCCGTCTCTCGCTCAGGCTTGTGTGGTGCTGCCACCAGTTCAGCTCATTCCCCTCCCCCGCTACCACTTTTCTAGGATGGTCGCGTACCACCTGCCATGTGCCAATGTACCACAGGTGGTACCCGTACCACTGGTTGAAAAGCCCTGGGCTAGAAGACCTCCAAGGTCCCTTCCAGCTCGTTATTCTATTCTGTGCCGTTCTGTTCCATTCCATTCCATTCCTACATTCTATTCTGTTCTGTTCTGTTCCATTTCTACATTCTATTCTGTTTTGTTCCGTTCCTACATTCTATTCTGTTCCATTCCATTTCATTCCTAGATTCTGTTCCTACATTCTATTCTGTTCTGTTCTGTTCTGTTCCTACATTCTATTCTGTTCCATTGCATTTCATTCCTAGATTCTGTTCTGTTCCGTTCCCATTCTGTTCTGTTTTGTTCCCACATTCTATTCTGTTCTGTTCCATTTCTACATTCCATTCTGTTCCATTCCATTCCATTTCATTCCTAGATTCTATTCTGTTCTGTTCCATTTCTACATTCTATTCTGTTCCATTCCATTCCATTCCATTCCTACATTCTGTTCTGTTCTGTTCTGTTCCATTTCATTTTATTCCATTCCATTCCTACATTCTATTTTATTCTGTTCCGTTCCTATATTCTATTCTGTTCTGTTCTGTTCCATTCCAACATTCTATTCTATTCCATTCCATTCCATTCCTACGTTCTGTTCTGTTCTGTTCCTACATTCTATTCTGTTCCATTCCATTTCATTCCTAGATTCTGTTCTGTTCCTACATACTATTCTGTTCTGTTCCATTCCTACATTCTATTCAGTTCCATTCCACTCCATTCCTACATTCTATTCTGTTCTGTTCTTACATTCTATTCTATTCTGTTCTTACATTCTATTCTGTTCTGTTCCATTCCTACATTCCATTCTGTTCCATTCTATTTCATTTCATTCCTAGATTCTATTCTGCTCTGTTCCATTCCATTCCATTCCTACATTCTACCGTATTTTATTCTGTTCCATTCCTACATTCTATTCTGTTCTGTTCTTACATTCTATTCTATTCTGTTCTTACATTCTATTCTGTTCTGTTCCATTCCTACATTCCATTCTGTTCCATTCTATTTCATTTCATTTCATTCCTAGATTCTATTCTGTTCTGTTCCATTCCATTCCATTCCATTCCTACATTCTATTTTATTCTGTTCCCTTTTTCCCTCCCTTCTTCTATCAGTCCTTCCTTCCCTCCCTCCCTCCCTCCCTCTCAGTCCTTCCTCGCTTCCTTCCCAGGGAATTCTGGGAACTGAAGTCCAAACTGCTTAAAGTTTTCAAACACTGCATTATAACAATCTTTCTTTTCTTCAGTCTCCGGGGGGGGGGGGGGAGTCTGCTCTGTCGTTCCGGGGTCCTTAAAGATGGCATTGTTGAATTGAAGGAAGCTTGATCCTTCACGGTAGACTAATACTACACCAACCATCAAGCAGCAAACAATACCCCAATCAAGGAACTACCAACACCGACAAACAATCAAGCAGTAAACAACAGCCTAATCAAGGCACCACCAGGAAGAAAACAATCATCCCCAACAACAGACAGGGCTAGCGACTTGTATATAATCAGAGAGCAACGCCCACTCCGTTCTAGCACTGATGATGTTATTTAGTTGGCTCATGAAAGATCTGAAAGAAACAATCAAGCTCAGACAGCACCAAATCTATCCGTTTGTCCGTCCGTCCATCCATCCATCTCTAGTCAGCTAGCTATCTACAACAGCCTAATCAAGGACCCACCAGGACCACTCCTACCAACATTGGCAGGTCAAGCCACTTGCATATAAACTGAGAGCAAACCCCACTCCCTTCTAGCACTGATGATGGTACCTAGTTGGGTTATGAAATGTCTGCAAGAAAACCACCCAGCCCAGACAGTACTAAGGACCCCAAATCATCTATCTATCTATCTATCTATCTATGTATCTATCTATCTATCACCTATCTATCTATCTATCTATCTATCTATCTATCTATCTATCATCTATCTATCTATCTATCTATCTATCTATCTCATCTCTCTCTACCTACCTATCTACCTACCTACCTACCTACCTATCTATATCTATCTATTTCTATGTATCTTTGTCTGTGTCTGTCTGTCTATCTATCTATCTCATCTATCTCTCTACCTATCATCTATCTATCTATCTATCTATCTATCTATCTATCTATCTATCTATTTCTATGTATCTTTGTCTGTGTCTGTCTGTCTATCTATCTTATCTATCTTATCTATCTCATCTCTCTCTCTATCTACCTATCATCCATCCATCCATCCATCCATCCATCCATCCATCCATCCATCCATCCATCCATCCATCCATCCATCTATCTATCTATCTATCTATCTATCTATCTATCTATCTATCTACCTACCTACCTACCTACCTACCTACCTACCTACCTACCTATCTCATCTCTCTCTCTATCTATCTACCTACCTACCTATCTCATCTCTCTCTCTCTCTCTACCTACCTACCTACCTATCTCATCTCTCTCTCTACCTATCTCTCTCTCTCTCTCTCTCTCTATCTATCTATCTATCTATCTATCTACCTACCTACCTACCTACCTATCTCATCTCTCTCTCTATCTACCTACCTACCTACCTATCTCATCTCTCTCTCTCTCTACCTACCTACCTACCTATCTCATCTCTCTCTCTACCTATCTCTCTCTCTCTCTCTCTCTCTATCTATCTATCTATCTCTATCTACCTACCTACCTACCTATCTCATCTTTCTCTCTACCTACCTACCTACCTACCTACCTACCTACCTACCTACCTACCTACCTATCTATCTATCTATCTATCTATCTATCTATCTATCTCTCTCTCTCTCTCTCTCTATGTATCTTTGTCTGTCTGTCTGTCTGTCTGTCTGTCTGTCTGTCTGTCTGTCTATCTATCTATCTATCTATCTATCTATCTATCTATCTATCTATCTATCTATCTATCTATCTATCTATCACAGCCCAATTAAGGAACCACCAGGACCCCTCCCACCGACCTTGGCAAGTCAATCCACTTGTGTGTAAACAGAGCAGACCCATTCTCTTCCAGCACTGATGATGTCACCCAGTTTGCGTCATGAAAATATCTGCAGGAAAACAACCCACCTCAGAGACCAACCAAGGACCCCACAGAACCAAAACATGGAGCTAATGTCAGCCATCCTCTCACCGTGTCAAAGCTGAAGCCATTTCTACAAGGTTTTGCTGAGAACTGGGACCCCAGCAGCTCCTCTTTTAAAATAACCAAATTCTTGACCATTTTCCCCCCAGCTAACTTTTTAGCTCAGTATCTGCCCAATTTATGATAAAGCAGAAGTGGCAAAAAAAAATAAAAAATCCTGTGCCTTTATTTGCTTTTAATACCAGACATTCAAACTCAATAAAAAGCTAATAAAAGGAAGAAGGTAGAAAAGAAACTATCTCAACCTCAGCTTTGTTCACAAAAAAAAACCCCACACACATTATGAATTTTCAGCCTTTGTTAGCATGAGAAAGAGAAATGGCAAAATTAATTGGAAAGAGACAATATTTTTCCAGCCCCCCATCAGAGGCGACAATTCAAGCCAAAGCATATTTAAAAAGATGTCCCATTCAACATGAGGAACAAATAGAAAGTAGCTCATGGTATGAATAAGAAGCAAATCGCTTCAAAATGGTCTCTTTTCATGATGCAGTGGGAGTTAACATTCAAGAGAATGATCCAGACAGACGCACAACATCACAAGGGGGAGGGAGGCAACAGAGCCGCAATTGATCCACACAGCCCATGGAGAACTTCCATAGGCTTCAGAGGCAGAATCCAGGAACACAGGGCCTGGAGTACACAACGTTTCCAAGTTAGCATGATTCTGTGACTCTCATTGATTGTAACACAATAACAGAGTTGGAAGGTACCTTGGAGGTCATCCAGCCCAACCCCCTGCTCAGGCAGGAAACCCTGTACCATTACAGACAAATGGCTGTCCAGTCTCTTCTTAAAAACTTCCAGTGTTGGAGCATTCACTGCTTCTGGAGACAGGTTGTTCCACTGGTTAATTGTTCTGACTGTCAGGAAGTTTCTCCTTAGTTCTAGGTTGCTTCTCTCCTTGATCAGCTTCCATCCGTTGCTTCTTGTCCTGCCTTCAGGCGCCTTGGAGAATAGCTTGACTCCCTCTTCTTTGGGGCAGCCCCTGAGAGATTGGAAGACTGCTATCCTGTCCCCCCTCGTCCTTCTCTTCATTAAACTAGACATTCCCAATTCCAGCAACCTTTATAAGCTTTAGCCTCCAGTCCCCTGATCATCTTTGTTGCTCTTCTCTGCGCTCTTTCTATTGTGTTGTCCCTTTTTTGTGGCTCTTCAAATGAACCTCACATCCACATCTGCTTCCATTCACTGCAGCAAATCTAATCAATTACTGACAAGAAAGGTCGGAGTCACTGATGCTGATCAACAGATGGGCTTCCCAATAAACAGACTCAAATTATCCTACTTTGGACACACGAGGTGAAGACCCGGCTCTCTTGGGAAGTCTATCAGGCTAGGAAAGATGGAAGGAAAGAGAAGAAGAGGATGATAAGCAGAAAGTGGAGGGACGTGGTGAAAGCAGAGATATAATAATAATAATAATAGTAGTAGTAGTAGTAGTAATAATAATAATAAAGTTGGAAGGGACCTTGGAGGTCATCTAGTCCAACCCCCTGCTCAGGCAGGAAACCCTATACCATTTCGGACAAATGGCTGTCCAGTCTCTTCTTAAAAACTTCCAGTGTTGGAGCATTCACCGCTTCTGGAGGCAGGTTGTTCCACTGGTTAAATTGTTCTAACTGTCAGGAAGTTTCTCCAAGATTTGAAGGTTCAGCTGATTGTTATGGAGAACCTCATCTCCATGTGGTTGCTAAGAGTTGACGCCGGATGGATGTAATCAACATAATCAAAAATTAAACCGGGTTCCACTCGGATGGCTGGATGATCTGTACTGAATGCTCAGACTTAAATAGTGGCTTCTTTCGTTGAAAATAAGACTGAAAAAAGGAAAATTAATAAAAACCGGAGGAGACACAAAAGAAAGCGGCAAGAGCCTTGGAAGTTCAGAGGAAATTAAAATAGCTACCTTTCATTTTGTTACAAAGCAAGTCAGTCGGCGATGAAACGCTCCCCCTTTCAAACAAAGGTGTTTTTGTGTTTTCTGATATTCAATCTGTTCCCTCCTCACCGAGTACCGGATTACGTAATTGGGGCATTCCAGGTTTTTCTCAAAAATGTTACTCAGTTCAGAGTTGACTTCCGTGAAGTGCCAAAGGCAGTCTTTGTAGCATCGTAATTTACCCAGATCCATTTTAGGGGATGAGATACGGGCCTCTGGACATTTGGACATTTCCAATTATGCCTCCCTTTTGTTGCAGTTCGGGGGTTCTGGCCGAGAGATTGAATCTTTGAAACCAAATTTGTGGAAGCTTGAAAAATGAAGATGGAGACAAGATCATGCCCAATCCATTGATGAAAATCTCTGGAAGGTCCCTGGTGTTTTCTGAGCTGGGTTGTTTTCTTTCAGATGTTTCGTGACCCAACTAGGTAACATCATCAGGGCTAGAATGGAGTAGGGCAGATATGTCAAACACAAGGCCCGGGGGCCGGATGCGGCCTGCAAAGTGGTTTCATGTGGTCCACGAAGCCATTCTGGAAACAGTGAGGGAACGGCCCACGCTGCCTTGGCCCTGGCCCAGGCCGGCCGGGAGCCAATGTACAATTTTGTGGTGGCCATCTATGCTGAAACGCATTCAGTCTTAGCTCCACAAGGCCGTCTGGAAACAGCGAGGAACCAGCCCCTGCCACGTTGGCCCCGCCCCCTGGGTGCATGCTGGGGAGGTGTCACCCTTTGTGAGGAATGAAGAAATGGACCATGCCTTGGCGCTTGCCCCGGTCCCCCCCCCTTCTGCCAGAGACCCTCAGATCTGTCCCACTCCTGCCCAGGCCCCCCCAGGCCCCCTTGACGCGAACGATGTAGAGCTGGCCACGCCCACCATGTAGGCCACACCCACTCCATCCACGCCCACACAGTAGGCCGCACCCACTTCATTCACGCCCACACAGTAGGCCGCACCCACCCTGGCCACACACCCCCAGGGCAACCACAATGCTGATGCGGCCCTCAAGGAAATTGAGTTTGACACCCCTGGAGTAGGGTGTCTGGACGGGAGGAGGAGGAGGAGCAAGGCTGAGGGTGCTCTCTGAGGTTGGTGGTTTCCTTTCAGGCTTTTCATGACCCAACTAGGTAACATCATCAGGGCTACAAGGGAGTGGGGTTTGTGGATGGGGGAAGGAGGAGGAGGAAGAGGAGGAGGAGAACTGAGGGTCCTTGGTGCTCTCTGAGGTTTCCTTGCAGGCTTTAGATTACCCAACTAGGTAACATCATCAGGGCTAGAAGGAAGGAAGGAAGGGAGGGAGGGAGGGAGGGAGGGAGGAGGAGACCTGAGGGTCCTTGGTGCTCTCTGAGGTTGGTGGTTTCCTTGCAGGCTTTTCATGACCCAACTAGGTAACATCATCAGGGCTAGAAGGGATGAGGAGGAGGAGGAGGAGGAGGAGGAGGAGGAGGAGGAGGAGGACTGTGGAAGAAGAGAATATTTATGGCTCAAGGTTGAACTTTGGGGTCCTCTGAGCTTGGTGGTTTTCTTGCAGATGTTTCATGACCCAAACTAGGTAATATCATGAGTCTGATAAGGGAGGGGGATTTATGGAGAGGAGGAGGAGGAGGAGGAGGAGGACTGTGGGGTCCTTGGTGCTTTCTCAGCCTGGTGGGGGTTTTTTTGCAGATGTTTCATGACCCAACTAGGTAACATCATCAGGGCTAGAAGGGAGTGGGGTTTGCTCTCTGTTTATGTACCAGGGGCTGGCCCTTTCAGTGTTGCTGGAAATGATCTTTCTGTGGTTCCTTGATTAGACCACTGTTTACTGTTTGATTGGAGCGCATCCATGAAAACCAACTAGAAGTCAGAAGACATGATGAAAACTCCCCAATTGCACAACACACGGACAATACCGTAGATTCAGCTGGGGAACAGTGAGCATCCTAAACCAAGCTAAAAAGAAAAACGGTAAAGAATTCCTGAAAACCTGAACTGGACAACTCAGCTATCAACAGGCAAACCGAGATAACCAACATATACATATCATTCAAAACTGAACAACAGGATAACAGAGTTGGAAGGGACCTTGGAGGTCTTCTAGTCCAACCCCCTGCTCAGGCAGGAGACCCTACATCATCTCAGACAAGTGACTGTCCAGTCTCTTCTTAAAAACCTCCAGTGTTGGAGCATTCACAACTTCTGGTGGCAAGCTGTTCCACTGGTTAATTGTCCTATCTCGTCAGGGAATTCCTCCTTAGTTCCAGGTTGCTTCTCTCCTTGATGAGTTTCCATCCGTTGCTTCTTGTCCTGCCTTCAGGGGCTTTGGAAAATAGCTTGACTCCCTCTTCTTTGGGGCAGCCCCTGAGATACTGGAACGCTGCTATCATGTCGCCCCTAGTCACTCAAAAGTCAGTCAAGAGACACTCAAAAAACCCAAAAAGGAAACAAAAAGACCAAAACACCTCCAGCAATCAACATCCAGAGAAGCAGACATTAACACCAGGATTAACACCGGACCAAAAATAGAGAGAGATATACAATACCCCAATCAAGGAACTATCAATTCAGA
>NW_015391668.1:12362-14002 GCF_001527695.2 Protobothrops mucrosquamatus | reverse complement strand
TGGAACGCTGCTATCATGTCGCCCCTAGTCACTCAAAAGTCAGTCAAGAGACACTCAAAAAACCCAAAAAGGAAACAAAAAGACCAAAACACCTCCAGCAATCAACATCCAGAGAAGCAGACATTAACACCAGGATTAACACCGGACCAAAAATAGAGAGAGATATACAATACCCCAATCAAGGAACTATCAATTCAGACAACCAATCAAACTGTAAACAATAGCTTAATCAAGGAATCACCAAGAACACTCCCACCAGCACTAACAGGGCAAGCCACTTGTATGCAAAGAGAGAGCAAATCCACCTCCTTTCTAGCACTGATGATGTTACCTAGTTGGGTCATGAAAGGTCTGCAAGAAAACCACCCAGCTCAGAGAGCACCAAGGACCCCACACTCCTTCTCCTCCTCCTCTACCCAAACGCCACTCCCTTCTAGCACTGCTGATGTTACTAATTTGGGTCATGAAATATCTGCAAGAAAACAACCAAGCTCAGAAAGCACCAAGGACCCCACAGTTGTCGATGCCCTCCTCCTCCTCCTCTACCTCCACCTCCTCTCCACAAACTCCACTCCCTTCTAGCACTGATGATGTTACCTAGTTGGGTCATGAAAGGTCTGCAAGAAAAAGAACCATGCTCAGAGAGTACCAAGGACCCCACAGTTCTCCTCCTCCTTCCCTTCCTCTTCCTTCTCCCTCTCCTCCTCCTCCACTTTATCACCCCCCCTTCCTTCTAGCACTGATGATGTTACCTAGTTGGGTCATGAAACGTCTGCAAGAAAACCACCAAGCTCAGAGAGCACCCCACCATTCTCCTCTTCCTCCTCCTCCCTTCTAGCACTGATGATGTTACCTAGTTGGGTCATGAAACATCTGCAAGAAAACCACCAAGCTCAAAGGACCCCAAAGTTCAACCTTGAGCCATAAATATTCTCTTTTACGGGCAATTCCTCTCTCCAACCATAACTCTCCTGGTTTCCAGTGCTTATGATTTCCTGCCAATTACATCTGGCTAATCGTTTTTTAGATACTGAGCCCCGCTCTGTGTAACAGCTACACAGAACGTTGCTATTTTTCAACCAGGCCAGCAATGACTCAGAGGCAATTGGACCCAAAGGACGTCAGCTTAATTCGGAAGACCCTGAACCACGGGTTATATATTCATTGGAGGGCTGAGCTTCCATCGACTAGGTCATTTGTTTTTGTTTTTTTAATATTGAATTAAAAGAGAAGAAAGGATATCTGCTAATACAATTCTGAGTAGTATAAACAGAGGCATAGAATCAAGGTCACGTGAAGTATTAGTACCGCTTTACAAAGCCCTAGTAAGACCACACCTGGAATACTGCAGTCAATTTTGGTCACCATATCACAAAAAAGATGCTGAGAGTTTGGAAAAAATTCAGAGAAGAGCAACTAAGATGATCAAAAGCCTGGAGACTAAAACATACGAAGAACGGCTGCAGGACTTGGGTTTGGCTAGTCTAAAGAAAAGAAGAAATAGGGGAGACATGATAAGTGTTTTAGTATCTGAGGGGCTGCCACAAAGAAGAGGGGGTCACATTATTCTCTAAAGCACCAGAGGGCAGGACAAGAAACAATAGATGGAAACTGATCAAGGAGAGAAGCAACCTGGAATT
>NW_015391668.1:2111-11475 GCF_001527695.2 Protobothrops mucrosquamatus | reverse complement strand
ATTTAGTAACACAGTTGCTAAGTGTGGCTGGCTTCCCCGTTGACTTTGCTTGTCGGAAGGTCGCAAAAGGGGATCACGGGACCCCGGGACACAGCAACGGTCGTTAAGTATGAACCAGTTGACAAGCGTCGGAATTTTTGACCACGGGCATGCTGCCACGGTTGTTAAGTGTAAAAAATGGTCATAAGCCGCTTTTTTTTCAGTGCTGTTGTTAACTTTGAATGGTCGCTAAATGAATTGTTGTAAGTCGAGGATTACCTGCAATCGCCAGAGGCTTTTATCTACTGAAAGAGGAATAATAATAATAATATGTGAATAATATGTGAAACCCACCCCCCTTTATTTTGTTATTTACAGACTTCAGAGGGAATAAAACAGAAAACTTGAATGCTCGCTGCAAAATTAGCAGGACGAGTGCTGCTAATCTGAGGTCTTTTTTAAAAAAATAATAATTTTAGCCTGAATTAAGAAAAGGAACTTCAAAGCAAATCCAACTGAATAAGCCTGGAAGGCCTTTTTTTTGCACTCTCATTGCCTAATGCTGGGCTAGCCACCATTTTGGGACTGGAAAAAAAAAATCTCCTTCTGAAGCTGAGCAAATCTCTCTTTTAAAAGGGGGAATTTGCAACTGGAGGTCCTGACCAGCATCTCCAACCATCATATTAAACTTACAGCCCCTAAGCGAGTTTCGTTATTATTTATTTATTTGGCTTAGAGGCAACCTTGGCTCTTTTATGACTGGTGGACTTCAACTCCCAGAATTCCTGAGCCAGCCATGCTGAGGGGAAATGGAGAGGTTTCCATGCTGAGCCACGCTGGCTCAGGAATTCTGGGAGTTGAAGTCCACCAGTCATAAAAGAGCCAAGGTTGCCTAGGGCAGTGTTTTCTCAACCTAGGCCGTTTTGAGAGGGGTAGACCTCAACTCCCAGAATTCCCCAGCCAGCTTTGCTTTGCTGGCTGAGGAATTCTGGCAGTTGAAGTCCTTCCCTCTTAAAAAGGCCAAGGTTGAGAAATTGTGGCATATATGGCATATCATATATACAAGAATTAACAACACACATACAGTATTAACATTTCACCTAGATTAGTAAACCCCAATAAAATAGTTTCTCATTTTATGACCAAAAAAATTATATCACTAAGCAAAACATTTATTAAGTGAATTTTATTCCACTTTACAACCTTTCTTGCCTCCATTGTTAAGTGAATCACTGCAATTGTTCAGTTCATAACATGGTTGTTAAGTGAATCCAGCTTCCCCATTGCCTTTGCTTCTTGGAAGGTGGCAAAAGGGGATCACCTGACCCCAGGACATTGCAACTGTCGTAAGTACATGTCAGTTGCCAAGCCTTTGAATTTTGATCACGTGACCATGGCGATGCTGCAACTGCTGTAAGTGTGAAACATGGTCATAAGTCACTCTTTTCAGGGCCATGATAACTTTGAATGGTCACTAAATGAACTGTTGTGAGTCAAGAACTACCTGTTGCCTATTTCTATGGTATAGGTATGGTATAGGCCAGGGGTAGGCAACCTTGGCTTTTATGACTCCTGGACTTCAACTCCCAGAATTCCTGAGCCAGCATGGCTCAGCATGGAAACCTCTCCATTTCTCCTCAGCGTGGCTGCCTCAGGAATTCTGGGAGTTGAAGTCCACGAGTCATAAAAGAGCCAAGGTTGCCTACATCTGGTATAGGGTTTCCTGCCTGAGCAGAGGGTTGGACTAGATGACCTCCAAGGTCTCTTCCAACTTTTTTATTATTATTATTTGCAGATTTTTTTGTATGTTGTTATCTTCTTTCATCCTTTCCGCTTGTAGTCTGCTGTCTCCAGGTGTGTGCGTCTCTTTTCTTATAATTATTGCTATGAGTTTATTTAAATCAGGCTTTTAACAGGCAGATTCGGCTATGCTCAGCTTTCGTTCTTTATCAAATGAAAGCTTGAAGCATTTTGACCTCCCAGCTCATAGAATTATCTGCTAATTTTTCCTAACTGGTTATAATTAAGTGAAGGATGGCAGATTCCCTTGTCAACAAGAGAAACTGGGGATTGAAGAAGGACCTTCCTTCGCAGTGTTTGTCTTGAAGCAGATGTTGAGGTAACGCCTACAGCATTCTCACAATCTGCTACAGAAATTACTTGATTAAAAGAGAGAGAGAGAGAGAGGGATAAGTATAGTCTAGCAAGGTTTACCCTTGACAGAGCCATGCTGAATTCTGATCACGACTGAACTCTTTTCTAAATGCCAACCTCTCAATCTATCTAAGATTTTCTTGTTGTAGAATCTGTTCAGGTATCCAGGCCAAACTGATCTATAAGAAGGGTCCTTGGTGGTCTCTGAGCTTGGTGGCTTTCTTGCAGATGTTTCATGACTAATCAAGGAGAGAAGCAACCTAGAACTAAGGAGAAACTTCCTGACAGTGAGAACAATTAACCAGTGGAACAACCTGCCTCCAGAAGCTGTGGATGCTCCAACACTGGAAGTTTTTAAGAAGAGACTGGACGGCCATTTGTCTGAAATGGTATAGGGTTTCCTGCCTGAGCAGGGGATTGGAAATATACATAAGGCTATTGTGAGTTAGATATTGAACATATATAGTGTATATATTGTATAGAATGTAGATCCGAAGTATATAAAAATGACACAGTCTGCTGAATATGTATTAGAGTTGTATAAAGGAAAATGGTAATAAAAATTATTAAAAGAAAGAAAGAAAAAGAAATAGCTAAGCCTATAAAGAGGCTGCTCTGGTGTCCGTTTTCTCTGCCAGCCCTGGGCAAAAAATCAGAATGGCTCCCCAGACCCATATCTAAATAAGAAGAAGCAACTTGCTGGATCTCAACCTTTTTGTTGGAAAGAATAATAAGCATAAATCCGCTGGTTAGAAAGCCCTGGGTAGATGTGGAAGGAGAGAACCAAATATTAAAAAGGAAAATTGAGGAGATGGGAAGGAATAAGAATTAATTAAGAAAAAAAAACCTGTGAGCCTTAAGATCGCAGCAAAACTCGGAAGTCCTTTATTAGCTTGGTTTTATTACTGCTAACAAATTTAACAAGCATTTTATCTCATTTAGTAAAAAAACAAAAATTTCTCGGTAAAATGATCCAAAGACAGCGGGGAAAAAAACCCCTCTTCCTGCAGTTTATGGGAATAGAAAGGGGTGGGGGAAAAAAAAACCCTTCCTGTAAAATCATTATAATCCTTCAGTTTAAAAAATGAGCAGAGATTTATTGAAGCATAAGCAATTAGAATCCTACAGAGACAGGAGAAAAAAAATCTATTATACTGGTCTTTCTCCATTAGCTTATCATCAATGTAGGAATCCTTTTTTTTAAAAAAAAAAAACAACTCTTTTTCCTTCACTGAAACTGGGCAGCTTCTGAACGCAAAGGCAGATTTGCAATCTTTTATCATCAAAGTCATTTTCACACCTTAAATTCTGCCCCCCAATGAATGACCGAGGAGATTAATGTGTGTGTTTTGGGTTTTTTTTGCTCGGATAGGAAAAAAAAAATATTCGAGCCTGCACAAGATAGAGCGATATCTAACCGCAATGAGGTTTATAACCCTGGATGAAATGAAAGCATTTATCATAGCCAGTGACTTCACGCTTGTCTAGACCTTATTTGATCTACTGCAACTCGGCCTGGGAGGATTTAACAATGTATTTCAGGATAATGGGCTGATGTGTGCACAATTAACAATGATCGGGAAAATCTCAATGATGCAATGGAATAGCTAATACAATCCTGGGTTGTATAAACGGAGGCATGGAATCAAGATCACGCGAAGCATTAGTACCGCTTTATAAAACCCTAGTGAGACCACACCTGGAATACTGCAGCCAATTTTGGTCACCATTTCACAAAAAAGATGTTGAGAGTTTGGAAAAAATCCAGAGAAGAGCAACTAAGATGATCAAAGGCCTGGAGACTAAAACATAGGAAGAACGGCTGCGGGACTTGGGTCTGGCTAGTCTAAAGAAAAGAAGAAACAGGGGAGAATGATAGCAGTGTTCCAGTATTTGAGGGGCTGCCACAAAAAAGAGGGGGTCACGTTATTCTCCAAGGCACCAGAGGACAGGACGAGAAACAATGGTTGAAAACTGATCAAAGAGAGAAGCAACCTGGAATTAAGGAGAAATTTTCTGACAGTGAGGACAATTAACCAGTGGAACAGCTTGCCACCAGAAATTGTGGGCGCTCCATCACTGCAGGTTTTTAAGAAGAGACTGGACAGTCACTTGTCTGAGATGGTATAGCTAGAATCTCCTGCTTGAGCGGTGGGGCCGGACTAGAAGACCTCCAAGGTCCCTTCTATTCTATTCTATTCTATTCACAACAGCTCCCTTAGTAACCATTCAAAGTTACAACGTCACTGAAAAAAGTGATTTATGACCGTTTTTTCACACTTACGACCATTGCAGCATCCCCGTGGTCACAGGATCAAAATTCAGACGCTTGGCAACTGACTCATATTTATGACGATGGCAGCGTCCCAGAGTCATGTGATCCATTTTGCGACCTTCTGACAAGCAAAGTCAATGAGGGAAATCCAATTCACTTAACAACGGTGTTATGAACTCAACAACTGCCGTGATCCACTTAACAACTGGGGCAAGAAAGGTCGTAAAATGCCAAATCCAGTCTGAACATCTGGCTGACTGTGCGATGATCAATAGTAATAATAATAATAATAATAATAATAATAATAATAATAATAATAATAATAATAATAATAATAATAATAATAATAATAATAATAAAGTTGGAAGGGACCTTGGAGGTCATCAAGTCCAGCCCCCTGCTCTGGCAGGAACCCTACACCATTTCAGACAAATGGCTGTCCAGTCTCTTCTTAAAAACTTCCAGTGTTGGAGCATTCACCGCTTCTGGAGGCAGGTTGTTCCACTGGTTAATTGTTCTAACTGTCAGGAAGTTTCTCCTTAGTTCTAAGTTGCTTCTCTCCTTGATCAGTTTCCATCCGTTGCTTCTTGTCCTGCCTTCAGGCGCTTTGGAGAATAGCTTGACTCCCTCTTCTTTGGGGCAGCCCCTGAGATATTGGAAGGCTGCTATCATGTCCCCCCCTCGTCCTTCTCTTTGTTAAACTAGACATACCCAATTCCAGCAACCGTTCCTTATATGTTTTAGCCTCCAGTCCCCTGATCATCTTGAAGATGGGGCTGGACCCCAGAGGCAAAGAAACCTCATTTTTTTGCTATCTTAAGCCCTGTGGAAAAACTGTCATATATTTTTTTTTAATCACTCACGATCATTTCTTGTTGTGGCATAGTCAGTGTTTTGTTTTGTTTTTTTAACCAAGGGCAAATTGGCTTCCTCGGTGGCAGGAAACATTTTTAATGCATCTTCTAAGTAATCCTTTGCATAATGCCAAGGAGGCAGAATTGACAATTTAATATGGTTTGGGGGCATGAAGCCCATCGTAATCAAAAATGAGACGGGAGGAAGGCCGATTATGCTAAAAGACGTTTCTCTCCGGAAGATTACCCGTTATCATTTGGGTTCGCCAAACGGGCCAGGTAAAGGGTTGAATATATTAACAAAGATGATCAGGGGACTGGAGGTTAAAACATATAAGGAACGGTTGCTGGAATTGGGTATGTCTAGTTTAATGAAGTTTAAAACTATGTCTAGTTTAATGAAGAGAAGGACAAGAGGGGACATGATAGCAGTGTTCCAATATCTCAGGGGCCGCCACAAAGAAGAGGGAGTCAAGCTATTCTCTAAAGCGCCTGAAGGCAGGACAAGAAGCAACAGATGGAAACTAACCAAGGAGAGAAGCAACCTGGAACTAAGGAGAAACTTCCTGACAGTCAGAACAATTAACCAATGGAACAACCTGCCTCCAGAAGTGGTGAATGCTCCAACACTGGAAGTTTTTAAGAAGAGACTAGACATCCATTTGTCTGAAATGGTATAGGGTTTCCTGCCTGAGCAGGGGATTGGACTAGATGACCTCCAAGGTCCCTTCCAACATCATCATCATCATCATCATCATCATCATCATCATCATCATTATTATTATTATTATTATTATTATTATTATTACTATTACTATTGATCATCGCACAGTCAGCCAGATGTTCAGACTGGATTTGGCATTTTGTCTACCTATCGAGTCCTTCCCAAGGACCTGGGATAAGCAGATGTGGATGTTTGATGGTATTACAGATATCGTCGCAGGATGGAAGCAGTTCCTAGCAAGGCCGCCTTTTGCAATTGACTAATGGTGGTGTTGTTATTATTATTATTATTACTACTACTATTATTACTAACTTCCCTGCTTCCTTCCATAATTGCATTTTTTTCCAGCTAGTTTTCTTTTCCTGCAGTCCCATCTCCACGGGTCAAAGAATACGGCTAGTCCTCGCCTTACAAAAGTTCATTTAGTGACCGTTCACAGTTACAACGGTACTGGAAAAAGAGACACACTGCCAGTTTTCATACTTACCACCATTGCAGCATCCCCCATGGTCACGTGATCAAAATTCAACGGCTTGGCAACAGACTCGTATTGATGACGGTGTCCCTGGCGTGACAGGATCCTCTTTTGTGACTTTCTGATAAGCAAAGTCGATATGGAAGCCAGTTCCGCTTAACCAACTGTACGACTAATTTCACCACTGCGGTGATTCACGGTGGCAAGAAAGCTCGTAAAATGGGGTGAAACTCACTTAACAAATGTTTCGCTTAGCAGGGGAAAGTTTGGGCTCAACGGGGGTCGTAAGCCGAGGACCACGTGTACTGCATCGGTTAAGGATCTTGTTAAAACCGAACCATCTGTCCCCGTGGAGGTGATCCTTCGCTTACAAGCATTCGTTCGGCAACGAGTTAAAATTAGGACAGGACTGAAAAAAGTGACTTACGACCTAGTCCTCGCCCTTACAGCCATCGCGGTGTCCCTACAGCCATTTGTCTGAAATGGTTTAGGGCAGGGGTCTTCAAACTTAGCAACTTTAAGACTTATGGACTTCATAAGTCCATATGTTGAAGTCCATGAGTCTTAAAGTTGCTAAGTTTGAAGACCACTGGTATAGGGTTTCCTGCCTGGGCAGGGGGTTGGACTAGATGACCTCCAAGGTCCCTTCCAACTATTATTATTATTATTATTAATAATAATAATAATAATAATAATAATAATAATAATAATAATAATAATAATAATAATAATAATAATAATAATAATAATAATAATAATAATAATAATAATAATAATAATAATAATAATAATAATAATAATACAGTCACTTGATCAAAAAGGAAAGCAGAAAAGCTTTCCAACCTATGGATTCACAAGAATCAAAAGCTTCCTGTGAGGCTTAACAGGATAAGAGGAGAGAAAATTCCATATCCAAAGACACCCACAAAAAGAGATAAAAATAAATGGTTTAATAAATTCAGTCTCCAGCAAGAAGCAATATATTTGTTAATCCCGCCTTTATTACTTTTACAAATAACTCAAGGCAATAGATATATCCAACACACCTTCCTCTACCTGTTTTCCCAACAACAGCAATCCTGCGTGGTAGGATTGGGCTGAGAGAGAGACTGGCTCAAAGTTTCATGCCTAAGGAGGGACTAGAACTCACCGTCTCCTGGTAATTGGCCCAATTTCATTCCTAAGGTGGGATTAGAACTCACCGTCTCCTGGTGATTGGCCCAATTTCATTCCCAAAGTGGGATTAGAATTCACCGTCTCCTGGTGATAGATCCAATTTCATGCCTAAGGAGGGACTAGAACTCACCATCTCCCGGTGATAGGTCCAATTTCATGCCTAAGGAGGGACTAGAATTCACCGTCTCCTGGTGATTGGTCCAAAATCACCCAGCCAGGCTTTCATGCCTAAAGTGGGACTAGAATTCACCGTCTCCTGGTGATTGGCCCAATTTTATGCCTAAAGTGCGACTAGAACTGACCGTCTCCTGGTAATTGGCCCAATTTCATTTCCAAAGTGGAATTAGAACTCACCGTTTCCTGGTGATAGGACCAATTTCATGTCTAAAATGGGACTAGAACTCACAATCTCATGATGATAGGTCCAATTTCATGCCTAAGGTGGGACTAGAACTCCCTGTCTCCTGGTGACTGGCCCAAAGACAGCTAGCTGGCTTTCATGCCTAAGGTGGGACTAGAACTCACCGTCTCCTGGTGATTGGCTCACCCAGCCAGCTTTCATGCTTAAGACAGAACTAGAACTCACCGTCCCCTGGTGATTGTCCCAAAGTCACCCAGTTGGCTTTCATGCATAAGGTGCAACTAGAACTCACCGTCTCCTGGTGATTGGCCGAATTTCATGCCTAAGGTGGGACTAGAACTCACCGTCTCCTGGTGATTGGCCAGGAGTCACCCAGTCAGCTTTCGTGCCTAAGGCGGGACTCGAACTCACGTTTTCCTGCTTTCTCGCCTGCTGCCTTAACTACTAACATCCCTACATGCTTTCTTCCTGGCATGCCCACATTCACTCTCCTCATCGATCAAACTTAAACTTTAAAATAATAATAATAATAATAATAATAATAATAATAATAATAATAATAATAATAATAATAATAATAATAATAATAATAATAATAATAATAATAATAATAATAGTAAAGTTGGAAGGGACATTGGAGGTCATCTAGTCCAACCCCCTGCTCAGGCAGGAAATCCTATACCATTTCGGACAAATGGCTGTCCAGTTTCTTCTTAAAAACTTCCATTGTTGGAGCATTCACCGCTTCTGGAGGCAGGTTGTTCCACTGGTTAATTGTTAATTGTTCTAACTGTCAGGAAGTTTCTCCTTAGTTCTTGATAGAACTGTTTCACGGTTTAGATGCCTCTATAATCAAAGTGCCTCAACTTGCTGCATAATTAAAACCAACGTGGGGGGGGGGAGAAACACCTTTACAATTCACCCACATTTGTAGCAAAGCAGCAGCAAAATCCTTCCTCCAGAGGCGCAATAATTAGCCTTCCTTTTCATTTCTAATTACTATGAGCCGCGATGGAACCGTGAGGGTCTGGATGGGGAGGAACAGACTCAGGCTCAACCCGTCCAAGACCGAGTGGCTGTGGCTACCGGCGCCGCGGCATAGTCAGCTGATTCCATCGCTGACTATAGGGGGCGAAACTTTGGCCCCCTCGGAGAGGGTACGCAATCTGGGTGTCCTCCTGGATTCGCGGCTGACGCTGGAAGACCAGTTGTCGGCCGTGACCAGGGGGGCGTTTTATCAGGTTCGCCTGATTCACCAGTTGCGGCCTTTTCTGGACCGGGACGCCCTACGCACGGTCACTCACGCACTTGTCACCTCCCGCCTGGACTACTGTAATGCTCTCTACATGGGGCTCCCCTTGAGGAG
>NW_015391668.1:0-1182 GCF_001527695.2 Protobothrops mucrosquamatus | reverse complement strand
TTCCAGCTTGCAGGACTGGCCTAGGGTAATTTTTAGAGGGGTTTTAATTATATTTTAATCGGACAATATTTAAATATCTTTTTTTAATTAATTTTAAATTTGTATTGTTATTTATGTATTTTAATTGATTGTCAGCCGCCCTGAGTCCTACGAGGAGAAGGGCGGGATATAAATCCAAATAATAAATAAATAAATAAAACAGAGAAGCCATTTCCAGGCCACCCTTTGAAGATCTGCCCACAGTATGGAAATTGGCCTTGGAGATGTATCCTGAACAAAACGGGAACATCTGACAAATCCTTGATTGGAGGGCTTTGCTCAAACAGGAATTAATAGGGATTTGAATTAATTTCCTGTACACGTAGTCCTCGGCTTACAGCCACAACCGAACCCAACATTTCCGTTGCTAAGCGAGACAGCTGTTGAGTGAGTTTTGCCCCATTACTGCAGCCAAGAAATTAAGAGACGCTTGCTCCTGGGGAGGAAAGCTATGGCAAATCTAGACAGCATACTAAAAAGCAGAGACATCACCCTGCCAACAAAAGTGCGTAGAGTCAAGGCCATGGTTTTCCCAGTTGCAATGTAGGACTGTGAAAGTTGGACCATAAGAAAGGCTGAGCGTCAAAGAATAGAGGCCTTTGAACTCTGGTGCTGGAGAAGACTCCTGCGAGTCCCCTGGACTGCAAGGCAATCCAACCGGTCAGTCCTAGAGGAGATCAACCCCGACTGCTCTTTAGAAGGCCAGATCCTGAAGTTGAAACTCAAGTCCTTTGGCCACCGAATGAGAAGGAAGGACTCACCGGAAAATAGCCTGATGCTGGGAAAGATGGAGGGCAAGAGAAGAAGGGGACGACAGAGAATAATGAGGTGGCTGGATGGAGTCACTGAAGCAGGAGGCGTGAGCTTCAATGGACTCCAGAAGATGGTAGAGGACAGGAAGACTTGGAGGAACGTTGTCCATGGGGTCGCGATGGGTCGGACATGACTTCGCAACTAACAACAACTGCCACGGTTGTTAAGTGAATCTCTGCAGTTGTTAAAATTAGTAACCTGGATGTTAAATGAATCCGGCTTCCCCCATGGATTCTGCTTGGGAGAAGATCACAAAAGGGGAACACGTGACCCCGGGGACACTATGTCCGTCGTAAATATGAAGCAGTTGCCAAGTGTTCTCAACTTCAA
>NW_015391667.1:40172-41311 GCF_001527695.2 Protobothrops mucrosquamatus | reverse complement strand
TCTATTCTAATATTTGCAATTCAAAGTTTATCTGTAGAGTCCTTGGTGCTCTCTGAGCTTGGTGGTTTGTTTGGGTAATGAAGAGTCTGCAAAACAAAATAAAAAATCAGAGAGTGACCAAGGTCTCCACATATCTTCTCGTTTTTTTGTTTCCAGCCCTTGAACTCAACTGCACAGTAGCCAGCAGTCTGCCAGGAGACCAAAACATTAACATGAGCCAGTGGAAATATCATCCCAAAGGTTATTTCAGCTCTACGGAAGAGTCACCAGAGTTCACCCAATATTTCAACTACCTAATTGAATATCTGAATTACCTAAACTAATCCTAGGTTGTATAAACAAGAGGCATAGAGTCAAGATCACGTGAGGTATTAGTACCGCTTTATAAAGCCCTAGTGAGGCCACACCTGGAACACTGCAGCCAATTTTGGTCACCTTGTCACAAAAAAGACGTTGAGAGTTTGGGAAAAATTCAGACAACAGCAACTAAGATGATCCGAGGCCTAGAGACTAAAACATACGAAGAATGGCTGTGGGACTTGGGTCTGGCTAGTCTAAAGAAGAGAAGAAATAGGGGAGACATGATAGCAGCGTTCCAGTATTTGAGGGGTTGCCACAAAGGAGAGGAGGGGGTCACGTTATTCTCCAAAGCACCAGAAGGCAAGACGAGAACAATGGTTGGAAACTGACCAGAGAGAGAAGCAACCTGGAATTAAGAAGAAACTTCCAAGCAGGAAGGACAATTAACCAATGAAACAGCTGGCCTCCAGAAATTGTGGGCGCTTCCAGGTCCCTTCCAGCTCTATTCTGATTTATTGATTCATTGATTGAATTAACCAGTAGAACAGCTTGCCTCCAGAAATCGTGGGTGCTCCATCCCTGGAGATTTTTAAGAAGAGACTAGACAGTCGCTTGTCTGAGATAGTATAGGTTCTCCTGCTTATTTATTTTATTTATTTATTATTTTAATTTGTATACCGCCCTTCTCCCATAGGACTCAGGGCGGTTCACAGCATATTAAAAACAAATAGTAAACACAAAATACAAAAAATTACAAAATACAAAAATACAGAAAATAAACCCCGATAAAAGCCGAATTAAAACCAAATATTACAAGCTGTGT
Source organism: Protobothrops mucrosquamatus (assembly GCF_001527695.2). Classification (NCBI taxonomy): domain Eukaryota; kingdom Metazoa; phylum Chordata; class Lepidosauria; order Squamata; family Viperidae; genus Protobothrops; species Protobothrops mucrosquamatus. The sequence goes on along the minus strand of NW_015391667.1, from coordinate 40,188 downwards.
TTCGAATTAAATACTT
>NW_015391667.1:34666-35774 GCF_001527695.2 Protobothrops mucrosquamatus | reverse complement strand
TCCCTGCCTAAAATCCTCCCTAGGTCAGGCCCGCTTGCTGAAAAAGCCATGTCTTGAGGGCGCGGCGGAAAGTAAGGAGATCCGGAATCATCCGGATCTCGGGGGGTAGTTCATTCCAGAGGGTGGGGGCACCCACAGAGTAGGCCCTCCCCCTGGGGGTCGCCAGCCTACATTGCTTGGCCGACGGCACCCTGAGGAGACCCACTCTATGGGAGCGTACCGGTCTATGGGAGGGAATCTGTGGCAGAAGGCGGTCTCGGAGGTAGCCAGGTCCGATGCCATGGATCGCTTTAAAGGTGGTAACTAACACCTTAAAGCGCACCCGGAAGACCACTGGTAACCAGTGCAGCTCGCGCAGCAGCGGTGTTACATGGGAGCGACGAGTCCCTCCCAACATCATCTCCAACATCATCATCATCATCATCATTATGATGTGGCTGTGTCCTGAGTCTGCTACTGTTCACCGTGATGATCCATGACTGCTGTGCCAAATCTGCTACGAATCATATTGTGAAGTATGCATATGACACGACAATGGTGGGTCTTATCCGGGATGACAGTGAAGATGCTTATGGGGAAGAGGTGAAGGCTCTGGTGGGCTGGTGCAATAAAAGTAACCTGGTTCTAAATATTGATAAAACAAAGGAGATCATTGTAGAGTTCAGAAAGAGCCGGCATAGTCGTACTCCGCTCAGTATCAAGGATGCAGATGTAGAGGTGGTCAACAGTGTTAAGTATCTGGGGGTGCAGATAACTAACACTCTGACTTGGTCTTTCCACACGTCATCCTTAGTGAAGCGTGCAAACCAGCATCTGTATCTCCTGCGTCAGAAGAGGAGAGCACATCTGTCTCCTGTCCTAGCCACTTTTTACAGAGGCACGATTGAGAGCATCTTAACAAATTGCATCGCTGACTTCCGGTGGCAGGCGCCTTCGCTGGACGCAGCTGTTTGCTGCTCCCGCCTGTTTCTGCGTAAAAGCCGTTTTGACAGCCTGCATCAGCTGTCAAACGGCTTGATACCTTTCCCCTGGGCATAGGGGGAAAGGTGAGCTGCCCGAGGTAGGAGTTGAGTTCCCGAGTCGTCCCTTGTGGACGATGTAGGTGAGA
>NW_015391667.1:28078-30574 GCF_001527695.2 Protobothrops mucrosquamatus | reverse complement strand
GAATAACACTTTGTGGAGTTAGGGATATTAATATTAGTTTACTTTTAGTTGAATAGTATCCTGGGATTAGGTTTGGGAAGTCCGGGTGGGGGGTGGGGGGGTAGGGGTTTTTTCAATTGTGATGTATCTGTGATGTGCTTTTTTTTATGTTGAAAACAATAAAAAATTTATATTTGAAAAAAAAAAACAAAAAACAAATTGCATCGCTGTCTGATTTGGTGGCAGCAGAGCCTCAGATAGGCAGTCCACACAGAGAGTGGTGAGGACAGCCGAGAAGATCATAGGAAGCTCGCTTCCCGTGATTCAGGATGCTGCTTATAAGCGCTTAGATGTGCTTAGAGCTCGGAGCATTGTTAGAGACCCCCACGCATCCACTGCACGGTCTGTTTCTGTTGCTCCCCTCTGGGAGGAGGTCTTGAAGTATTTAGAACAGGACTACTAGATTCTGTGACAGCTTTGTATCTTATGCTGTCCGTCTGGTAAACTCACAAGATTCATTTTTCTCGCCTTGCACATGTATACAGAACCCAAACTAGACTGTTGTTCTTCTGTGTCATATATGTGGGTATATGCATAATTCTGTATTTATTTATCTATGCATATTTATGTAGTGTATATCAGAGGTGGTGACCCTTTGAGAGCTGAACGCAACGAAATTTCATTTTAATGTATGCCGATTAGTATACACACAAAGTGACAATAAAGTTTCTATTCTATTCTGTTCTGTTCTATATTCCAATTTCTATTCTATTCTATTCTATTCTATTCTATTCTATTCTATTCTATTCTATTCTATTCTATTCTATTCTATTCCATTCCATTTATTCCATTCCATTCCTTATTTTCTCTATTCTATTCTATTCTATTCTATTCTATTCTATTCTATTCTATTCTATTCTATTCTATTCTATTCTATTCTATTCCATTCCATTCCATTCCATTCCATTCTAATTCACATTCTACAGAAGCTGCAACCTCTATACAGCCCTGGTTAACAAGCACATTCCTGTACAGCTGCTGCCAGTGACTTCTAAGTAAACACACTCATAATTAAGTGTCACCAAGCTAGATGCAAAATGTGGATTGCAGGCCTTAGTGAAACTACTGGAACCAAACAGATTGATTCCCTTAAATTACTACACTGATGTTCAGATAGACCCTAGAGCAGAGATCCCCAACCCCCAGTCTGTGGACCATTACCGGGCCGCAGCATGCCAGCAACCAGTCCACACAAACAAGCAAAGCCCCATCTGTGGGATGCAGGCAGTACATGAAACCACGCACACTCCACGCACAACCCTGGTTGGCTATGTGGTTGATTTGGATTCTGAGGGGTTCGTAGGCTGGTTATAGGCAGATGTCTCTCTTGATGGAGTTGCTTGTGGAGTGCCAGACTTCGATGAACCCACGAGTGTGGTGGGTGGTTGCGTGGCCGATGATTTTAGTGTTGCTCCAATCAAACTGGTGTTGTTTGGTGTCAGTATGGGTAGAAATTAAGGATTTGGGATGGTGGCGTTTGATTGCCAGCCGGTGTTTGTGGATCCTGGTTTTTAATTGACGTGGTGTTTGTCCCATGTAGAATCAGTTGCAATGGTTACAGTTGATTTTGTAGATGACATTGTTTCTTTCATCCTTCTGAGTTTGGTTCTGGATAATTCCTGGTGGACTGTGGCTGTGGGTTTGTGGGCTGTATGCTGACACTGACATCCCCTAAACTCCGCTGAAGATGTTACCTAGCCTGGTAACGAAACATTCAGAAACCAATGTTGTGATTCCTCGTCAACCAGTGGATCCGGCAGCTGAGTCTGGGGAATCGGAGGAGGAGGAGGGGCCTGGAGTGACATCAGAGTCAGAGGAAGGCTCTGAGGAGCTCCAAGACTTACAGTCTGACGAGAAACCTGGCCCCTCTACTCGCACTCAGGCTGAGACACAGCTGTGATGGAAGCCTGAGTTGGACAGCGATGAGGAACAGCTGGGACAAATCCAGGATGCACAAATGCGCAGGCAAGAGAAGCGAGTAGGACAGAGGAATGCAATGGGGCGGCTCCAAAGGCAAAGGAGAAGGCATTAGGAAGCCACGCCTTGGCTGCATAATAAAAGGGAAGGTGTGGGAGGTGCTGGTTGCCGAAGGCAACTGTTTGTGTTGAGAATCGAGTTTCTGTGAACTGTGTTTGTTTGCCTTGGACATTGACTTAGGTCTGTGAATAATAAAAGGGGAATGGTTTTTTTCCTGCGGTTCCAGCCTGCTTGTTGGAAGAAGGGTTTCTCCTTGTGAGCTTAACAAGGACTCACGTAGGCTGGGACAGAACAACCAATTCACAAGCTTGGAGAACAAACCGTCCCCCTCATCCTACACCCCAACTGCAGATATTCCCCACTGTTGCAAAGATCAGGAGTAATTAATGTGTGTTTGCTATATTTTACTATATCCTCCATTCACAACTGTAATGAAGCCTGCCCATTAGAGTCATAAGTCACGAAGGTTGTAAAACAGGT
>NW_015391667.1:24070-25445 GCF_001527695.2 Protobothrops mucrosquamatus | reverse complement strand
TCTGAGCTGGACGGCCGGCCGAATGCTGAGGAGGCGATACAGTGGGTCGTGCCCGGGAAAAGGAGAGCATGCTAGGCCAGGAGGGATGGGACGGGGGGGAGGGAAACCAGCCATGCCGGGATGCATCCGGCCACGTGGGACCTCGGCGAGTTAGCGGGCGCCTGGTTGAAGAGGGACGGTTGCCATCTCCGGGGCATGGTGCGCGTGCCCACAGAGAGGGCTCTGAGTGCCGCCTTTGGCACCCATGCCATAGGTTCGCTACCACTATCCTAAGTGTACACTACACAATAGAAAGCAGGAACTCTGCGGCCCAACGGCATTTGTCTTCCCCCAGGTTTGACTAACAGGCACACCAAACGTCCCGCAGAGGGCCAATAATTTAATTAAAACCAGTTAACGCTGCTCAATAAATACACAAGGCGTATTTACTTGCCTTCCAGAAACCCCCCAAATCTAGAACTTCAGCCCAAGTTAAGGATGATTGTCCCTCGATTATCTAAGGCAGATCTGTCTGATGTCTTGTTGGGTTTTTTTTTTTCTTTCTTTTTCTTTCTTTACATAAAGCAATCACATAAAAATAATTATAAATAGAAAAATTTCCAAAGGATTTCCCGCCCTTGCTACCACGTCCCCCCCCCCATTCCATCATTCAGGAAATTGTAACCAAAAAGGGAGGGGGGAAGCAGAGGGATCTTTTTTTTTTCTTTTTTTGCACCCAGTTCTTTTTTTGGATTTTACAGTCTTTAGAATCTTTGGATATTTTACAAGGACTCCGGGTTGTATAAGCAGCCCGAAAAAGGGGGGAAAAAAAGAAAAAAAAGAAGTCAAACTCCAAAATCAACCCCCCCAAAATAAGGTGTAAAAGAGTCACCCGGAAAGATAATAAACCAAGAAAAGAAAAGAAAAAAGTCTGAACTTGCAGCTGGAAATTCTGTTTTTCTTCCCTGCATTTGTCGGAGCAAAGGAGAGATGTCTTTTGGGGGCATTTTGAAAAAATGTTCCAAAGGGAGCTTAATTTTCAAGACAGTCCTTTTATAAAGGAAAAATATGTCTTTGCTTCTTCACTGGGAACCAATGCAGTTCTGGAGAACAGGTCTGTAGGTAGAGAAAAGGGGAAAAAAATAAATAAATACTCTTAATCATCCATATTTCCTCCCATTTGTATTTGTTAGCTGTACTTTGTGTGCTGATCGTGCCCAAAGGCTCTGAGCAGCTAACATTCAAAGATATCAAAAATCTCAATAATATCATTAATAATAATAATAAGTAGTAGTAGTAGTAGAAGAAGAAGAGGAGGAGGAGGAGGAGGAGGAGGAGGAGGAGGAGGAGAAGAAGAAGAAGAAGAAGAAGAAGAAGAAGAAGAAGAAGAAGAAGA
>NW_015391667.1:17610-23556 GCF_001527695.2 Protobothrops mucrosquamatus | reverse complement strand
GCGCTCCATCACTGGAGGTTTTTAAGAAGAGACTGGACAGCCATTTGCTGAGATGGTGTAGGTTCTCCTGCTTGACCAGGGGGCTGGACTAGAAGACCTCCAAGGTCCCTTCCAGCTTCTATTCTGTTATGTTCTATTCTATTCTAATTCTTATTCTTATTCTTATTCTTATTCTAATTCTTATTCTAATTCTTATTCTTATTCTATTCTATTCTCAACCTTTAATAATAACCTAGATGAGGTTTTGATTATCATTCTGCAAAGGAATCTTTTTGTGAAGCTACATCTTCCATTGAAGATAATATTTGTAGAGTTGAATTGTTGGGTCCTTGGTGCTCTCTGAGCTTGGCTGTGTTCTTGCAGATGTTTCATTGCCCAACTAGGTCCTAGCCCTCATGATATGACCTAGTTTGGTAATAAAACGTTTGCAAGAACACAACCAAGCTCGGAGAGCACCAAAGACCCCACCGTAAATCTTCCTTCCCTGAGACAGGAGAGCAAAAAGGCAGAAGTTAAATCTACATGACTGACGTTACTGAGAAAATGGACCCAAGCCACAGTTGTGTAGAACAGAAATTGGAATAGAATGGAACAGAACAGAACAGAATAGAAATTGGAATCGAATAGAATAGAAATTGGAATAGAATAGAATAAAGAAAATATAGAGTAGAATAGAATAATAATAATAATTAGAATAGAGTAGAATAGAACAGAACAGAATAAAGCTGGAAGGGACCTAGGAGGTCTTCTAGTCCAGCCCCCTGCTCAAGCAGGAGAACCTAATACCATCTCAGGCAGGTGATTGTCCAGTCTCTTCTTAAAAATCTCCAGGGATGGAGCGCCCACGATTTCCGGTGACCAGCTGTTCCACTGGTTAATTGTCCTCACTGTCAGGAAGTTTCTCCTTAATTCCAGGTTGCTTCTCTCCTTGGTTAGTTTCCATCTGTTATTTCTCGTTCTTCCCTCTGGTGCTCTGGTGAACAGCCTGACCCCCTCTTCCTTGTGGCAGCCCCTCAGATACTAGAACTCTGCTATCACGTTACCCCTATTTCTTTTTTTCTTTAAACTAGTCAAACCCAAGTCCCACAGCCGTTCTTCGTATATTTTAGCCTCCAGGCCTTGGATCATCTTATTGGCTTAATTAATTAATTAGAAGAAGGGTGTCCAACTTTGGCCATTGTAAGACCTGTGGCCTTCAACTCCCAGAATTCCCCAGCCAGCCATGTTGGACAGCTAGGGAGTTGGAAGCTACCTAAAGCCGGTCTAAACTAGAAGCTAATTTGGGGGGAATGGATAAATTGGGAATTCTGGGAGTTGAAGTTGCCAAGTTTGGTCACCTCTTGGGTTCAAAGATCTCCAGCCCTGTCTAACCCTGACATCCTGGGAGTCTACAGCAAGCCCCCCCACTCCTCTGAAGGGGCTGCCTTCCCCCCCTTCCGTAGCAGAATTATCCCCCTGTACCCCAAAGACATTCACAGGAATCCGGGCAAGTTGCGTTCGACACACTTAAAAAGTGGGGATTTCCACATTTCTCCTAGCAGAGTAAGCATCAGGAGAGCAGACATGGTTACGTACCCAACCCGTCCCTCGAAGAGAAGTCAACTCAGTTGCTAGCTTCAGAGAGAGAGGCCAGGGGGTTGAGGGCAGCCAGTCCGTTGAACCCCGAAACCCAGGGATCCGGGAGGGAGAAATAGGGCCGTCCCGAGAGACCCTCGCCGTGGCTCAGGGCGAAGGCGAAGAGGCCCCCGTTGTGCTCCAGGTCCAGGTGTGTCCGCCCAAAGAGCTTCATCTGGGTCGCCTCCAGCTGGTTCTGCAGCTCCTGCAGGTTCAAGCCGTTCTTGGCCCCATCCAGGAAGGGCCCGGGGCCCGGAAGGCACAGCCCCGGGCCCCCCAAGTGGCCACTCATGTCCTCCAGAACCGGGGGCACCAGGAAGCTCTTGTTGTCCGGTGGTCCGGTCGGGGCGAAGAGCAGGCTGGCCGCTCTCCAGGGTGCCGACTTGCGTCCTCTCCTGGGCCGGGAGATCCGGCAGCTTTGGCGCTTGACGTGGCGGTGGAGGTGATCCGAGCGGGTGAAGCTCTTGTAGCAGAACTTGCACTGGTAGGGACGGATGCCGGTGTGGATCCTCATGTGGTTTTTCAGGTCGTAGTTGTGGACGAACCTGGCGCTGCAGTGGATGCAGAGGTACGGCCTCTCCCCCGTGTGCTTCCGCATGTGGATCTTCAGCTTGTCCTGCCTGCCCGAGGGAGAAGCAAGGGTTAACTGGGGAGTGGATCACCCAAGCACGGAGGTCTAGGGCAGTGGGGGCGAACCTATGGCACGCGGGCCAGAGGCGGGAGCTTCACCCTCGGTCATATCCACTCAGTCATGATATTCAACAAACTCTAGTAGTTAAAGAGACCACAGCTAAGCACCGATATCCTGTGGGGAAAAACTATTACAGATGCCTTTAGTCAACACCAGGGGTCTTCAAACTTGGCCCTTTTGTGACTTGTGGACTTCAACTCCCAGAATTCCTCAGTGTGCCTGGCTGAGGAATTCTGGGAGATGAAGTCCACAAGTCACAGAAGGACCAAGTTTAAAGACCCCTGGTCTGGCTTCAAGCCCGCAGTTTCATCAAAATGGCCGCCTGAGGAATTCTGGGAGTTGAAGTCCACCAATTCTCAAAGGACCAAGTTTAAAGACCCCTGGTCTGGATCCAAGCCCGCAGTTTCATCAAAATGGCCGACTGAGGAATTCTGGGAGTTGAAGTCCACCAGTCATACAAGGGCCATGTTTGAAGGCTCCTGAGCTAGAGGGATTTTCAACAGGTGGACTCCCATGCAGGTATTAGCCAGGCCCAATTCTGCTTCTCAAGAGCAGCCAAGATCAACAAAGCACAGGCAGTCCTTGAATTACGAACATCACTGACCCCAAAATTTCTGTGGCTAAGTGAGGCCGTTGTTTAAGTTGAGTTTTGCCCCATTTTACAACCTTTCCTGCCATGGTCATTACGTGAAACCCTGCAGTTGTTAAATTAGTCAGTGAATCCAGTTTCCTTCCGTTGACTTTGTTTGTGAGAAGGTCACCAAAGGGGATTCCTTGACACACACACACCCCGGGAACCCCGCAACCGTCATAAAGACGAGTCAGTTGCCAAGCGTCTGAATTTTGATCACGTGACCCTGGGGGATGCTGCAACGGTCGAAGAAAGTGTGAGGAGAAAAGTATGCCGTTACAAGTTTGAGAGGTCACTAAATGAACCGTTGTAAATTGAGGACTGCCTGTATTGATGCCTTACCTGTGAGTAGGGAAGGAGTCTATGGCTCTCCTTGACCCAAGGTGGTGGTAATAATAATAATAATAATAACAATAATAATAACAACAACAATAACAATAACAATAACTATTATTATTATTATTGTTGTTATTATTATTATTATTATTATTATTATTATTATTATTATTATTATTATTATTATTATTATTATTATTATTATTATTATTATTATTATTATATAATAAAATTAAACTGCTCTGGGACTTCAGAATTCAAACACCTGCAACATAACACCCCAGACTTAACAATTGTCGATAAGAAAGACAAAAAAGTCTGGATAGTGGACGTGGCAGTGCCTGGAGACAGCAGAATAGACGAGAAAGAACTGGAGAAGATCACAAAATACAGAGACCTACAAATAGAAATAGAAAGACTGTGGCAAAAGCAAGCAAGGGTCGTACCAATAGTAATAGGTGCCTTGGGTGCAATCCCAAAACATCTGGAACACCACTTGAACACCATCATCGGCATTGACAGATTCGCCATTAAGTCAATTGCAAAAGGCGGCCTTACTAGGAACTGCTTCCATCCTGCGACGAGATCTGTAATACCATCAAACATCCACATCTGCCTATCCCAGGTCCTGGGTAAGGACTCCATAGGTAGACAAAAAGGCCAAATCCAGTCTGAACATCTGGCTGACTATGCGATGATCCATAATAATAATAATAATAATAATAATAATAATAATAATAATAATAATAATAATAATAATAATAATAATAATGAAGTTGGAAGGGACCTTGGAGGTCATCTAGTCCAACCCCCTGACCAGGCAGGAAACCCTATAGTACCATTTCAGACAAATGGCTGTCCAATCTCTTCTTAAAAACTTCCAGTGTTGAAGCATTTACCGCTTCTGGAGGCAGGTTGTTCCACTGGTTAATTGTCCTCACTGTCAGGAAGTTTCTCCTTAGTTCTAGGTTGCTTCTCTCCTTGATCAGTTTCCATCCGTTGCTTCTTGTCCGGCCTTCAGGGGCTTTGGAGAATAGCTTGACCCCCTCTCCTTACCTCCCTACTTTTCCTCTCTAGACAATCTTTCTCAACCTTTGGTCACTTTCCAATGTGTGGATTTCATCTCCCAGAATTCTCCAGCCAGGCATGGAATCTGGCTGGATGGAGAGTTTTTCCTACTACAGGAGGAGTCAACCTAGATCCCACTTCTAAATCTGGATTAAGCTATTTCTGAACAGGAGGCAGGGAAGCCTCTTCCAGTTGCAGGGAAGCCTCTTCCAATTGCAAACACGCAGCTATCCTGGAAATGCTGCCCTCTAGAACAGGGGTACCCAACCCCTGGTTCGTGGACCGGTACCGGGCTGCGGCATGCCAGCAACCGGTCCACACAAACAAGCAAAGCTCCATCCGCGGGATGCAGGCAGCACACAAAACCACGCACCCTCCGGACCGTGAGTAAACCTCTCTCCATGGAACCGGTCTCCGGTGCGCCCAAAAGTTTGGGGGGCTCTGCTCTAGGGCCTATCTGAACATCAGTGTAGTAATTTAAGGAAATCAATCTGTTTGGTTCCAGTAGTTTCACTAACGCCTGCAACCCACATTTTGCATCTAGCTTGGTGACAATTATGAGTGTGTTTACTTAGAAGCCACTCGCTGCAGCCGTGCAGGAATGTGCTTGTTAACCAGGGCTGTGTAGAGGTTGCAGCTTCCGTAGAACGTGAATTGGATCACACTTGGTGTCTGCTTGGCTAGCTTATGACTCTGTGCATTGTGTCAACCAGGGGTCCCCAACCTCCGGTCCGTGGACCGGTACTGGGCCGCGGCATGCTAGCAACCGGTCCGCACAAACAAGCGAAGCCCCATCCGCGGGATGCAGGCAGCACACAAAACCACACACACACTCCGGTCCGTGGAAAAACCTTTCTCCACGGAAGCGGTCCCTGGTGCCCAAAAGGTTGGGGGCTTCTGGTTTAGAGAGGCCGGACTTCAACTCCCATCGTCCTGTCACAGTCAGCAAACAGGCCAAGAATGAAAAGGAGCAGGGAGCACCGCGGCCAGCAGGTGGCAGCACAATCCCACATTGCCAAAGGAGCTGGTCCCTAGGAAGGACATTAGGCAGAGGCTATTGACTTCCCTTGATGCTGCTGTCCCAACATCACAGACCTCATCAGAAACAGCATCCGCACCCTTGAGGACTTTTGGATCTTAATAATAATAATAATAATAATAATAATAATAATAATAATAATAATAATAATAATAATAATAATAATAATAATAATAATAATAATAATAATAATAATAATAAAAAAAAAAAAAAAGTTGGAAGGGACCTTGGAGGTCATCTAGTCCAACCCCCTGCTCAGGAAGGAAACCCTATACCATTTCAGACAAATGGCTGTCCAGTCTCTTCTTAAAAACTTCCAGTGTTGGAGCATTCACCGTTTCTGGAGGCAGGTGGTTCCACTGGTTAATTGTTCTCACTGTCAGGAAGTTTCTCCTTAGTTCTAGCTTGCTTCTCTCCTTGCTTAGTTTCCATCCGTTGCTTCTCGTCCTGCCTTCAGGCGCTTTGGAGAATAGCTTGACTCCCTCTTCTTTGGGGCAGCCCCTGAGATACTGGAAGGCTGCTATCCTGTCCCCCCTCGTCCTTCTCTTCATTAAACTAGACATACCC
>NW_015391667.1:0-14639 GCF_001527695.2 Protobothrops mucrosquamatus | reverse complement strand
AATCCATCCCTCCCTCCTTCCCTCCCTCCATCCCAGCACGTTCACCCTAATTTTGAAAGTATGCCGACCTGGTGAACCGGACTTCACAGATATTACACATGTAGGGCTTCTCCCCCGTGTGGGTCCTCATGTGCCGTGGGAGCTTCCCGGCCCCCATGATGATTTTGTTGCAGATGGGGCACTGCTGGGACGCTTTGGGCTTGATCTTCCTTTCTTCGGGCCAGCCAGGAAAGACCCGGCCGAAGTGGGCGGAGCTCAGGAAGTTCAGGTAGGCGCTGTAGTCGCTCTCGGCCTTCACGTGGCCCAAGGGGGGGGCGGCGGCGGCCGCCGTGTTGGCAAAGACCTCCTTGAAGAGGCTGTTGGGGAAGGGGCTGGGCAGGGGCTCCTCCTTCTGCTCCTCCTTGATCTTCTGCTTTCTGATCACCAAGTCCAAGGGGGTGTTGTCCACCTGATGCTCCTCTACTGGGGCGAAGGGGCCAAAGTCCCCGTTCCACAGATGGGGGAAGAGGTCAGGCATGAAGGGAGACAGGACCGGCCTGCGTTCTGGAAGGGTCACTTTGGGGTACAGGTTCTCCCTCAAGAGGGACTCGATGGAGAAGTCTCGGAGAAGGCCCAGTGGGCCATTGGAGCTGCTGGATGGAAGACGGGTGGAGAAGACATTGGTGGCCTCCTGGAAGACTTCTTCAGGAAGATCCGGCTTGGATGGACTTTGGCGGCAGCTGAGATCTTGAGCACCGGATCGATTCCGTTTGGCGAAGTCGCCCGCTCCTTCCTCCACCTCCTCCTCCTCCTCTTCCTCCTCCTCTTCCTCTTCTTCTTCCTCTTCCTCCTCCTCCTCCTTCTCGCCTCCCGCCCCTTCCCCGGGCTGCATGATTTCGAGGCAGACGTTAATCACGCACTGGATCTCCAGCATCTTGGCCGCGTTGAGGATGTGCTTGACGTTGGCCGCCGTGATGGTCAGGGTGGAGGTGTAGGCGAACTCGAGGATGGCGGAAAGGGCTTCGGGCGTCACGAAGTCGATCTCGTAGATGTAGGGCTGGTCTGCCAACGTGCCGGCGGTGAAGAGTTTCTTAAAATACTGGCTACAGGCAGCCAGCACGGACTTGTGGGTCCGGTACTCCTGGTCTTGGACCAGGAGAATCACGTCGCACAGAAGGCCATCGTTCCGCTGCTTGTTGAGCCCGCAGAGGACTTCGCTGCTGTGGTTTGGGAAGGGGATCCCGATGAGTTCCTCAACGCCATTGGCCATATTCTCCTGCGGAGCCCTAGAAAGAGAGACGCAAACATAAGACGTAAGTCGAGTTTACTGACTTTACCAGTGGTTGAATGCGGTATTGCAGGCAGACTCTGCCGACGGCCGGCAGTTCGATCCTGACCGGCTCAGGATTGATTCGGCCTTCCGTCCTTCCGAGGTCGGCAAAGTAAGGACCCAGATTTTGGGGGGCCATAGGCTGACTGCTTAGAGAGGGTTGTAAAACACTCGGAAGCAGTATATAAGTCTAAGTGCTATTGCTACTGCTATTACTTTCAGCCAGAAAAAGCTACTGCTTTGCTAGACTAAAACATACGAAGAACGGCTGCGGGACTTGGGTTTGGCCAGTCTAAAGAAAGGAAGGAATAGGGGAGACATGATAGCAGCGTTCCAGTATTTGAGGGGCTGCCACAAAGGAGAGGAAAGGGTCAAACTATTTTCCAAAGCACCAGAGGGCAAGACGAGAAACAATGGTTGGAAACTGACCAAAGACAGAAGCAACCTGGAATTAAGGAGAAACTTCCTGACAGTGAGGACAATCAACCAATGGAACAGCCTGCCTCCAGAAATTGTGGGCGCTCCATCACTGGAGGTTTTCAAGAAGAGACTAGACAATCACCTGTCTGAGATGGTATAGGTTCTCCTGCTTGAGCAGGGGGCTGGACTAGAAGACCTCCAAGGTCCCTTCCAGCTCTGCTCTATTCTATTCTATTCTATTCTATTCTATTCTATTCTATTCCATGCCATATTCTATTCTATGCCATATTCTATTCTATTCTATTCTATTCCATTCCATATCATATACTCTACTCTACTCTACTCTACTCCATTCCATTCCATTCCATTCCATTCCATTCCATTCCATATTCTATTCTATTCTATTCTATTCTATTCTATTCTATTCTATTCTATTCTATTCCATATTCCAATTTCTATTCTATTCCATTCCATTCCATTCTATTCCAGCTCCATTCCATGTTTTCTATTCTATTCTATTCTATTCTATTCTATTCTATTCTATTCTATTCTATTCTACTCTACTCTACTCTACTCTACTCTACTCTATATTCCAATTTCTATTCTATTCTATTCTATTCCATTCTATTCAGCACAGCCTGAAGCCCAGCATCACACCCAGCTGCCCAAGCCCATGACTGTGGTTCCTGGTCTCCCTCCAGCCATTGATATTAAATCCTCATATTTAAGATGAAAGCAGGGAAACATTAAGAAAAACACCTCTAATCAAGGCAGCTGCAAGCCATGCAATTTAAATCAAATCAACCGGAGTTCGTTCTTTTAGTTTCACCTGTTCTTGGGAACGAGGCCTCCGGCGTTTTGGCACCCAGAATGCGCCCGATGCCAAATAAATAAATAAATAAATAAATAAATAAAAGAACTGCGGAGGAAAATTAATATTAATTTGTTCTCTTGGCATGCAATTTCTCCAGCGCAAGAACGGGATTGCAAAGGAAAGCAGCAAAAGGCAAAACGCTCGAAAAGTTGTGTTTTTGTCGTTCTGGCTTCTCCAAAATAATAGCCTACCGTTGCTTTAGTCTGATCTTCCGGGACTTTCCGATGTTTATTAAGGAAGGTGCAGAACGCTCCTCGCCTGTGTCCTTCAAAGCCCTTCACAATTTCATTGCACACATACCCACCCACACACCCACACACCCACACACCCCTTCCCTGGCATTTTCCCCTCCCCTTCGTGGCCTCCTCCATCTGCTCCCCCGCCTTCATTTGGAGGGTACCCATCAAACAGGACCACCTCCCACCGTTCTCCTGAGACTTTGGTCCCCACCTTCATTTCATTAACCCTCCCACTGAAACATCAAAACATCTCCCACATTCTGTCATTTCACTCACACACACACACACACACACACACACACACACACACACACACACACACACACACTGCTTGAGGTTGCTTGGAGTTCACAACAGAAAGTTAGGAGCTACCCACGGCTTCTGTTTGAAACAATTCCAGAGGCTACTTTGAAGGGTGTCCGCTGAGATTCTCACCTCGTGGTTGACCCAAAGGGGCTTTTCAAAAATTAAGTGATTTCCCCCAGCATTCAGTCAGAACTGGAAGAAGCTTCTTGGGCGAGCAGGGAAAGGTTTGAAACCGAGGAAGTCCACTTCCCTTTTGAAAAGCCCCTGTGGGACTGCTTTTGGAGGGTCAGAGAGGAGCTGGGAAACTTGGTGCTTAAAGGGCCAAGAATTTAAAATACGAGCTGGTTGTGTGCGGCGGCAGCCAAAACAGCCAATGCAATCCTAAGCTGCATTAACAGAGGGATTCAATCAGGATGGCGTGAGTTACTAATACCACTCTATAAAGCCTTAGTAAGGCCACACCTAGAATACTGCAACCAGTTTTGGTCACCGCGATGTAAAAAAGATGTTGAGACTGGAAAGAGTCCAGAGAAGAGCAACAAGGATGATCAGGGGACTGAAGGCTAAAATATATAAGGAACGGTTGCTGGAATTGGGGATTTCTAGTTTAATGAAGAGAAGGACGAGGGGTAACAGGATAGCAGCGTTCCAGTATCTCAGGGGCTGCCCCAAAGAAGAGGGAGTCAAGTTATTCTCCAAAGCGCCCGAAGGCAGGACAAGAAACAACGGATGGAAACTAATCAAGGAGAGAAGCAAGGTAGAATTAAGGAGAAATTTCCTTACAGTCAGAACTGTTAGAACAATTAACCAGTGGAACAACCTGCCTCCAGAAGCGGTGAATGCTCCAACACTGGAGGTTTTTAAGAAGAGGCCGGACAGTCATTTGTCCGAAATGGTATAGGGTTTCCTGCTTGAGCAGTGGGTTGGTCTAAATGACCTCCAAGGTCCCTTCCAACTATATTATTCTGTATTCAAGGAGCACACTTTAGCCCAAATGTTTGCTACTACCACCCCACTGAGAGAGAGAGAGAGAGAGAGAGAGAGAGAGAGAGAGAGAGAAAGAGAGAGTGAGAGAGAGAGAGAGAAAGAGAGAGAGAGCAAGAGAGAAAGAGAAAGAAGAGAAAAGAGAGAAAGAGAAAGAGAGAAAAAAGAGATAAAGAGAGAAAGAGATAGAGAGAGAAGAGAGAGGAAAGAGATATATATATATAGAGAGAGAGAGAGAGAGAGAAAGAGTGAGAAAGAGAGAAAGAGAGATATATATAAAGAGAAAGAGAGAGAAAAAGAGTGTGAGAGAGAAAAATAAGAGAGAGAAAAAAAGAGAGTGTGAGAAAGAAAGAGGTATAAAGAGAGAGAGAGAGTGAGAAAGAGGGAGAGAAAAGAGAGAGAGAGAGAAAGAAAGAGAAAGAAAGAGATAGATAGATAGATAGATAGAGAGAGAGAGAGAGAGAGAGAGTTATATCTTAGTTATGTTATGCTTGGTTAACTTTTACGCAGTTTATCTTGTAGGAATTTTAATCATTGCTCAAAATCCTGTCTGAAAGCTGGAAACAAGAACCTATCAGGAATCAAACATTTTGCGAATGCAGCCATTCTGAGTTTACCTAGAATTTGTTTGTTTGTTTGTTTGCATTTAATGGTGAGCACAACAACATCCAGGGAATCCTTTTTTTTTTTTTTTAAGGCAAATTATTTTCAAAATCAATTTGGGAGGGTGCTGGAGGGGACCGACGTCTTTCTTGGAAAGTGATGTGAGTGGAAACTTAAGCCGGCCTCCACCCAAAAGGGAACCACTGATAAGAGCCGGTCCTGAGCCGTTTCTCTCCGGAGTGTTTCATGTTCAAAAGATCGCACACCCACCCGCCCAGGCCAGAAAAGCACGGCCATTTCCTCCCGGAAGTCTGGAGGCACACAATTATTTCAGGTAAGAATGACATCATGTTGAATTTGCCGTGTGGAAGTTAAGAGGTGGGTGGCAGACCCACCACAATTAGCCCCCGGCTACCAAGAATGGCTGGATCAGGGGTAGGCAACCTTGGCTCTTTTATGACTCATGGACTTCAATTCCCAGAATTCCTGAGCCAGCCATGCTGAGGGGAAAGGGAGAGGTTTCCATGCTGAGCCAGGCTGGCTCAGGAATTCTGGGAGTTGAAGTCCATCAGTCATAAAGGGGGCCATAGTTCCCCCATGCTGGCTCAGGAATTCTGGGAGTTGAAGTCCACCAGTCATAAAGGGGGCCATAGTTCCCCATGCTGGCTCAGGAATTCTGGGAGTTGAAGTCCACCAGTCATAAAGGGGGCCATAGTTCCCCATGCTGGCTCAGGAATTCTGGGAGTTGAAGTCCACTAGTCATAAAGGGGCCATAATTCCCCATGCTGGCTCAGGAATTCTGGGAGTTAAAGTCCACGAGTCATGAAGGGGCCATAGTTCCCCCATGCTGGCTCAGGAATTCTGGGAGTTGAAGTCCACAAGTCATGAAGGGGCCATGGTTGCCTACCCCTGGGCTGGATCTTTCTCCATTTCTGCTTTGATTTGTGCAGCGTTGAAGGGGCTTTTAGCTATACAGGCAGTCCTCGGCTTATGACCACAACTGAGCCCAACATTCCGTGTTGCTAAGCGAGACGAGTGAGTTTCGCCCGGCTTTATGATGTTTCTCGCCACAGTTGTTACGTGAATCACCGCAGCTGTTAAGTTAGCAACACGGTTGCTAAGGAAATCTGGCTTTGCTTGTCCAAAGGTCGCAAAAAAAATGATCGCCACTGGCCTATAGCTGTCCTTATTGGAACTGCTAAGTCACCGGACCTCATTACAATGGGTCGCTAAGGTAAGCGATGTTGGGGTGTTTGCTTGTGTTCCAAATTATTACTAAAACAAACCTCTGAATCTTAAAGTCAGAATGATTGTTTTGTGTTGTGCTGTCTCTCGTTTCTTTCGCTGGGTTTCTCCAGGACAACTTTGTGTGATGTTGTAACTTTACAAAAGGGGGGGGGAGAGGAGAGAAAAGGAGGGAATGCTTTTGGTATTGTAAATTTTGGTATCCTGCAATGGTGCCTTTCATGGCCTTAGGCCAGGCACGCAGAGAAACAGGTTCCAATTAATATATATATATCATAATGGTCAGACTGGTGCTATTTCAACATTTGATATTATGTCTACTGAAAGCTCAGAGGAACAACAACAAAAATAAACCCCCGTTAATAGTGTTTCTCAATCTTAGCGACTTTAAAATGGCTTGATTTCAATTACCAGAATCCCTTGGTATTCTGCTAAGGAATACTGTAAATATAATAATAATAATAAAAATAAAATTGGAAGGGACCTTGGAGGTCATCTAGTCCAACATCCTGCTCGGGCAGGAAACCCTATACCGTTTCAGACAAATGGCTGTCCAGTCTCTTCTTAAAAACTTCCATTGTTGGAGCATTCACAAGTTCTGGAGGCAGGTTGTTCCACTGGTTAATTAGAATAGAAATAGAAATAGAAATAGAATAGAGCTGGAAGGGACCTTGGAGGTCATCTAGTCCAACCCCCTGCTCGGGCAGGAAACTCTATACCATTTCGGACCAATGGCTGTCCAGTCTCTTCTTAAAAACTTCCAGTGTTGGAGCATTCAAAACTTCTGGTGGCAGGTTGTGCCACTGGTTAATTAGAATAGAAATAGAAGTAGAAATAGAATAGAAATAGAAATAGAAATAGAAATAGAAATAGAATAGAATAGAATGGAAGCTGGAAGGGACCTTGGAGGTCTTCTAGTCCAGCCCCCTGCTCAAGCAGGAGAACCTATATCATCTCAGACAGGTGATTGTCTAGTCTCTTTTTAAAAACTCCAGTGATGGAGCACCCACGATTTCTGGTGGCAGGTTGTTCCACTGGTTAATTAGAATAGAAATAGAAATAAAAATAGAAATAGAAATAGAATAGGGCTGGAAGGGACCTTGGAGGTCATCTAGTCCAACCCCCTGCTCAGGCAGGAAACCCTATACCATTTCAGACAGACGGCTGTCCAGTCTCTTCTATATAATCCTGGCTTAGACTACAGTAGTCCTCAACTTATCACCGTTCCTTTAGTGACCATTTGAAGTTAATATGGCACTGGAAATAGTGACGTCTGATCCTTTTTCACACTTACGACCGTTGCGGCCTCCCCAGGGTCACGTGATCAAAATTTGGAGGCTTAGCAATTGATTGACATTTATGACGTTTGCAGCGTCCCGGGGTCACGTGATCCCCTTTTGCGATTTTCTGACAAGCAAAGCCAATAGGGGAAGCCAAATTTGCTTCACTTTGCAACTGCGGCAGGAAAGGTCGTAAAATGGAGCAGAACTCACTCTGCAACTATCTCACTTACAAACAGAAATTTGGGGTTCAGCTGTGATTGTCAATTGAGGATGACCTGTATTAAATTTACTTAGCAGGAGCTTGGCATAATCTTAACCAGCAATTGTTAAAAATATGAAGGCTGCATTTCAAAAAGAAGTTCAAAAAGAAGGAGAGAATCAAGGTCACGTGAAGGGTTAATACCACTTTACAAGGCCTTGGTAAGGCCACACTTGGAATACGGCATCCAGTTTTGGTCACCACGATGTAAAAAAGGTGTTGAGACTCTGGAAAGAGTGCAGAGAAGAGCAACAAAGAGGATCAGGGGACTGGAGGCTAAAACATATGAGGAACGGTTGCTGGAATTGGGGATGTCTAGTTTAATGAAGAGAAGGACGAGGGGGGACATGATAGCAGTCTTCCAGTATCTCAGGGGCTGCCCCAAAGAAGAGGGAGTCAAGCTATTCTCCAAAGCCCCTGAAGGCAGGACAAGAAGCAACGGGTGGAAACTCATCAAGGAGAGAAGCAACCTGGAACTAAGGAGAAACTTCCTGACAGTCAGAACAATTAACCAGTGGAACCACCTGCCTCCAGAAGTGGTGAATGCTCCAACACTGGAAGTTTTTAAGAAGAGACTGGACAGCCACTTGTCTGAAATGCTATAGCGGGGGGTTGAACTAGATGACCTCCAAGGTCCCAGGGGGGCTTTTCATCAGGTTCGCCTGATACGCCAGTTGCGCCCCTTTCTGGATCGGGACGCCCTACGCACAGTCACTCAAGCCCTTGTTGTTTCCCGCCTGGACTATTGCAATGCTCTCTACATGGGGCTCCCCTTGAGGTGCACCCGGAGGCTCCAGCTAGTTCAGAATGCGGCCGCGCGGGGGATTTTGGGGGCCTCTAGATGCTCCCATGTAACACCTCTCCTGCGCGAGCTGCACTGGCTGCCGGTGGCCTTCCGGGTGCGCTTCAAGGTGTTAGTAACAACCTTTAAAGCGCTCCATGGCAATGGACCCAGGTATTTGCAAGACCGCCTCCTACCAAACACCTCCCTTCGGCCAGTCCGCTCCCACAGAGAGGGCCTCCTTAGGGTGCCGTCGGCCAGACAATGCCGGCTGGCGACCCCCAGGGGGAGAGCCTTCTCTGTGGCAGCTCCTGCCCTCTGGAATGACCTACCCCTCCGACCTACGTACAACTACGGACCTGCGCCTCTTTCGCCGAGCCCTGAAGGCCCATCTATTCCGTGCGGCCGGCCTGGCGTAGTTTGATTATGTTTCAGTGGGGTTTTTTGTATGGGTGTGTTTTTAGAACAGGCCCATTATTTAATTTGATTTTAGAACTGCCTATATTTATCATGGTTTTTATTATCGCCTGTTCACCGCCCTGAGTCCCGTAAGGGAGATAGGGCGGTATATAAATTCAATAAATAAATAAATAAATAAATTATTGTTATTGTTATTACTGCTGTTGTTGTTATATGGTATAGGGTTTCCTGTCTGAGCAGGGGGCTGGACTAGAAGACCTCCAAGGTCCCTTCCAGCTCTATTCTATTCTATTCTATTCTATTCTATTCTATTCTATTCTATTCTATTCCAATAGCACATTCTTTCTGTGAGGTCCAGCCCCATGAAACCAAACCGGACTGACTCCCGAGAAGGTCAATGTGGGAACATCTGGCTGTTCAACAGAGGGAAGGCTGGCTGGAGGGGGATCTGCTTGCACGGAGAGCATTTTGGGGGGGGGGGCACGTAAGGGCTAAAAAAAGGTTTCCAGGGGGCAGAGAGGGGAGGCTGGAAGGGAACAAGGAACGTGCTTTGTGTCTCTTTCCCAAGCAATCCAAGCTTGCTTGCGTAGGAGGGGGCTATTCTCATGCGTGTCATTTCCCCTTCTCCCCTGGGGTCCCTCCCACCCACCTCCCCAGGAAGATCAAAAAACAGCCGAAACCTTGAGATTATCTCTCTCCTCCATGTGGGAGCGAAGCAAGCTGGCTAAAAATTGCTCTGAGAAAATGCAGTTTTTGCAAGCTTACCTTGTTTTTTAGCTCTGGCCTATACGGGCAGCCCCTGGATCTCCCCCCCCCCACCCCCACCCAGGGCTGCCTTCCCACTGCTACCATGGGGTTCGCCTGGGTGCCCCTTAGGAGGGAGGAGGGAGCCAGACTTCCAGCCAGCTAGGGGCAAGTCCTTGTGCCCCTCACTGTTTAACAAATTAAAGGGGAGAACGGAAGTCAGGCCGTTGGCAGGAATGTGCCTGCCCCCCTCCACATCTCACCCTGGGCTTCCCCTTGTTCCCAATGGATCTTCTGAAGCTTTTTTTTGCATAATAAAAAAAATGTAGGGTCCTTTTATATGGTTCGCCCGCCAAATCTGTCACTGTATATAATAAAGTGTGTGGTTATAGAATAGAGTAGAGTAGAGTAGAGTAGAGTAAATATGGAGTGGAGTGG
Organism: Protobothrops mucrosquamatus; assembly: GCF_001527695.2. Classification (NCBI taxonomy): domain Eukaryota; kingdom Metazoa; phylum Chordata; class Lepidosauria; order Squamata; family Viperidae; genus Protobothrops; species Protobothrops mucrosquamatus. The sequence continues at coordinate 4,734 of NW_015391667.1, read as the reverse complement.
AGTGGAATGGAGTAGAGTAGAGTAGAGTAGAGTAGAGTAAATGTGGAATGGAATGGAATGGAGTAGAGTATAGAGTAGAGTAGAGTAGAGTAGAGTAGAGTAGAGTAGAGTAGAGTAGAGTAGAGTAGAGTAGAGTAGAGTAGAGTAGAGTAAATGTGGAATGGAATGGAGTAGAGTAGAGTATAGAGTAGAGTAGAGTAGAGTAGAGTAAATGTGGAATGGAATGGAGTAGAGTAGAGTATAGAGTAGAGTAGAGTATAGAGTAGAGTAGAGTAAATGTGGAATGGAATGGAGTAGAGTAGAGTAGAGAAAATATGGAATGGAATGGAATGGAATAGAATAGAATAGAATAGAATAGAATAGAATAGAATAGAATAGAATAGAATAGAAGCTGGAAGGGACCTTGGAGGTCTTCTAGTCCAGCCCCCTGCTCGAGCAGGAGAACCTATACCATCTCAGACAGGTGATTGTCTAGTCTCTTTTTAAAAATCTCCAGTGATGGAGCGCCCACGATTTCTGGTGGCAAGCTGTTCCACTGGTTGATTGTCCTCACTGTTAGGAATTTTCTCCTTAATTCCAGGTTGCTTCTCTGCTTGATTAGTTCCCATCTGTTGTTTCTCATCCTTCCCTCTGGTCCATTGGAGAATAACGTGACCCCTTCCTCTTCTTTGTGGCAGCCCCTCAAATACTGGAATTCTGCTATCATGTCTCCCCTGTTTCTTCTTTTCTCTAGACTGGCCAAACCCAAGTCCGGCAGCCGTTCTTCGTATGTTTTAGTCTCCAGGCCTTTGATCCTCTTAGTTGCTCTTCTCTGCACTTTTTCCAAACTCTCAACATCTTTTTTGTAGTATGGTGTCCAAAATTGGCTACAGTATTCCAGGCGTGGTCTTACTAGGGTTTTATAAAACGGTACTAATACTTTGCGTGATCTTGATTCTATGCCTCTGTTTATGCAACCCAGGATTGTGTTAGCTTTTTTGGCTGCTGCTGCACACGGCTGGCTCAGGGTCAAGGGATCGTCCACTAGGACTCCAAGGTCCCTCTCCCAGTGGCTGTTTTTAAGCCATGTGTCGCCTAATCTGTATTTGTGCCTTTGGCATTTCCTGCCTAAATGTAAAACTTTGCTTCTCTCCACATTAAAACTCATTTTGTTGGATAGGGCCCATTGTTCTAGTTTATCAAGATCTTTTTGGATCCTGAGTTTGTCTTCTGGGGTGTTCGCTACTCCTGCCAGTTTGGTGTCATCTGCAAATTTGATGAGTTCCCCTTCAATTCCCTCATCTAAGTCACTGATGAAGATGTTGAAGAGTTTACTGGGCCTAAGATGGAGCCTTGTAGTACCCCGCTGCTTACTTCTCTCCATGGGGATGTGGTGCCATTGAGGACTACTCATTGAGTACAGTTTGCCATCACCATCTGGTGGTGATGTTGTCTATTCCACCTTTTTCTAGCTTACTAAGGACTATTTCAAACCGTGGGCTATTTTTTTCCTGGACTTGCATGTTTTTAACAAATGCAGTGGATTAAGAAATACAGGTGGAAGTTTAGATGCAACTTACAGTATTTTCATATTTGGTGGACGTGTAGGGATATAAAAGCATTTTGGATTAAGATTTGGTGGAATATTCAAAATACTTTGAAGAAAAAGATAAAGTTTACACCGCAGTTATTTTTGTTAGGCATTATGGAAGATTTGGATGTTAAAGAAATGAATTTGATGTTGAATCTTATAACAGCTGCAAGATTATCGGTAGCCCAATTTTGGAAGAAGGACTCTTTGCCCACTATAGAAGAATGGACGCTTAAAGTGTCAAATTTAGCAGAAATAGCTAAAATTTCTGCTTATTTGAAGGATCAATCACAAGAAAGATACATCTCGGTCTGGAGAAGATGGATAGATTATATTCAGAATAAATATGGGACTAAAAAGTTTCATTTGGGTTATGAGTAAACTCTAGAGTTTTGTTATTATTAATAGTTTATTTTAATGGAATTTTTGTTAGTTTTAATTAGATGATATTATTATTATTTTTAATATTAGTATTGTATTGTCTAATATTTAGGTTATGAATATGTTTATTATTGTGTTTAATTTTAATTTGTTTAAATTTGTGTTAAAGGGGAGTTAAAGCGCCTTATGGACTTGGTTATTTTAATAGTTGGTTAACACTAGATAGATTTTGATTATTATATTTGTAACCCTGTGTTCAGCTCTGGGAAGTAGGGGAGGGGGAGGGAGGGGTTTTGGGGGTTTATACTGTAATCTTCATAAAACTTTTAATAATAATAAAAAAAAAGAAATACAGGTGGTCCTTTATTTTATGACCGGTCGTTTCAAGTTATGACAGGGTGCTTTACAGCCCGTCACAAAACGTCATGCCACACCCCTCCAAGGTGGTCACATGACTCTGACTTGCGTACTAGGCAACCCGCTCACACTTACGACCGGTTGCCATGCTCCCTGCCATCATGTCGTCATTCGCAGTCTGCTTTCTGGGGAAGCTGGCAGAGAAATTTGTTACCGCCTGCCAAAGGATTTCTCCTCCCTTCCATGTACATGTGTTTGTGTGTGTGGGGGGGGGTGCGGGTGTGGAAGAAATCCTTTGTTGGGCTGCAGAAACAAAACCTGGATCTTGTGGATTGGGATGGAATCCTTGGCATGTTGGAAGAGAGACTGGGTGGATCCTCCCTAACTTTTCTCAGGGTTTTATCAAATAGCTATGCAGGTTTGTACTGTTGAAAGAAAAAAATCTTCATCGGGGTCCAGTCCAAGCTGGGAATAAACAAAATGGAGGCTGCTTTAGAAAGAAGGTGGCGGTTTATTGAAGAGCAGAGCCAGACAGAAAGATGGCTCTGGGGAAAAAGTGACCACATGGAGCAGGGTGCCTGGCTGAGGAATTCTGGGAGTTGAAGTCCACAAGTCATAAAAGGGCCATGTTTGAAGACCCCTGAGTTAGGCAATAATAGGATTGCTTATTTTTTCCACAAGAAGGAACCAGAGATAGGATGTTCCNCGGCGTGACGGCCCAGAAGGAAAGGGATCAGCAGGGAAATGTCTGCGCACTTGCTCGCGTCCGCATGCACAAATGGGCACACGCATGATGGTCGTGCTAGCATGCGTGTACATGCACAAGTGGGCCGCACACACCAACAGCACGCGTGCTGGTGCCCGTGCACCTGCGCAAATGGGCTGTGCACACCCATGGCACGCGCGCTGGCACCCGCACGCAGGTGCAAACAGGCCGCTGGCACCCACGTGACGCTGGCGGCGATACTAGCGTCCCCATGCCTGTGCAAATGGGACCGCTAATGCCTGTTCAGTGGTGCTACCACGAGTGGGGCAGGTCTCACCAGCTATTCCCGGGGCCCAGTGGCCAACAGGCTGCAGCCCAATACTGGGCCGTGGACCATAGGCCTTAGAATACATATGTGAAGAGAAAGGGCTTCACAGCTTGTCCTCAAAACTGGAGGGGGAAATAGTAAACCCCCAGCCTGCCCCATCCCTTCACACCTTTAGGTGATCCACAGTTAGCAAAATGTGGCCTGTTCCTGCTTGGAAAGACATAGCTAATCCACAACTTACAACCACTCGTTTAGTGACTGTTTGAAGTTACGACGGCGCTGAAAAAAGTGACTTTACCACCGTTTTTCCCACTTACGACCACTGCAAGTGTCCCTGTGGTACGTGATCAAAATTAAAGCATTTGATGACTGGCTCGTGTATTTCACACCTGTACTGTCCCAGGATCCTGTGATCCCCATTTTGCAATCTCCCCAGCCGGCTTCCGACAAAGTCAACGGGGAAAAGCCAGAGTTGTATAATGACTTTATGATTCACTTAAGAATTTCAGCGATTCTCTTAACAATCGGGGCAACAAAAAAACAAAAAGATCGTAAAACAGGGCACGGCTCGCTTAACAGCTGCCAATTCTGGGCTCCATCGTGGTCGTAATTTGAGGGTCTGCCTGTCCCTCGTTCATATGAGCCAGCCGTGTGCTGCAGCTGCCAAAAAGGCCAACACAGTGCTAGGCTGCATTAACAGAGGGATAGAATCAAGATCACAGGAAGTGTTAATACCACTTTACAAGGCCTTGGTAAGGCCACACTTGGAATACGGCATCCAGTTTTGGTCACCGCGATGTAAAAAAGATATTGAGACTCTAGAAAGAGTGCAGAGAAGAACAACAAAGATGATCAGGGAGGGTAAAACATATAAGGAACGGCTGCTGGAATTGGGGATGTCTAGTTTAACGAAGAAAAGGACGAGGGGGGACAGGATAGCAGCCTTCCAGTATCTCAGGGGCTGCCCCAAAGAAGAGGGAGTCAAGCTCTTCTCCAAAGCCCCTGAAGGCAGGACAAGAAGCAACGGATGGAAACTGACCAAGGAGAGAAGCAACCTGGAACTAAGGAGAAACTTCCTGACAGTGAGAAGAATTAACCAGTGGAACAACCTGCCTCCAGAAGCAGTGAATGCTCCAACACTGGAAGTTTTTAAGAAGAGACTGGACAGCCATTTGTCCGAAATGGTATAGGGTTTCCTGCCTGAGCAGGGGGTTGGACTAGATGACCTCTAAGGTCCCTTCCAACTACTCCTGCTGCTGCTGCTGCTTCTTCTTCTTCTTCTTCTTCTTCTTCTTCTTCTTCTTCTTCTTCTTCTTCTTCTTCTTCTTCTTCTTCTTCTTCTTCTTCTTCTTCTTCTTCTTCTTCTTCTTCTTCTTCTTCTTCTTCTTCTTC